>NC_134704.1:94400714-94603214 GCF_043290135.1 Rhipicephalus microplus | reverse complement strand
TTGCATAGATGAGAAATAACGAGAAACTTGATAGTGGAATAGCAGAGAAATCAGACTCGGTCACATCATTAAAATCAATAGATTACCATGAATAATATCAATACTGTCTGATATTCCCACTGCCATGCATAACCAGTCTTACTATATACATGTTTGTAAATACAAGCACTCTGATGTGTGGGGCCTGGAAGTGCATGGCCAGAAAAGCCCTTTGTACGTGTGTTTTTTTTTCTCGGTAAGACAACGGCGATAAGCGGCCGCATTCATTTGTGGCTTAGGACTCTTTATCGGTGTCATAAAAAACTTAAGGTGACTAGGAAAATGTCGTGAGCCAGTCCGAGCCGGTTACGCACACGGTGGCACATGCAGCCGATGTATATCCCCAGTCTGTGGTATGAAATAGATTTGTGAGAAAAATATACATTGTTTCGTGAAGCAACTACATTCGTGGCGCCGAAATGGTCCTAAATATCTGAAGAAAAAAAAATGCTACCTCAAGAAACACTTAACAAATAACAAACGTAATGAACAGAAAATATATTTTAGGGGCGAAGCTCATTATAGCGGCACCCCTTCGTCCCTCGTAGCCATTGTAGTGTGTAACAAGTATAACACATTGACCTCCAAGGTGGTGCCGGTGAGAGATTTCTTCTGTGCGTTGTTCAACAATAAAAGATAGTGCTCAATGTACATGCCAATGACTGCTAAGGGCGAATGAAAGACAAGTGCATTTGGCTCTATTGAACGCGCATGCTGCGATACCCATTAGCAGCCATTGTCCTGTACATTGAGCGCTATCTGACAGGAAAAGATTGCTACGTTGTACTCGCTGGATGTAACCTCCTTAGTTTTAGAAAGGTTTAGCGAGCTTTGAGCCGTAGTGCCATTAACACAATGAACTAGTATGTACCATGAACTCGAGATGGTTAAAGGTGGGAAGTAGATACGAAGCGCAAGCCGTAATAAAGTAAAAGCCGAATTCTCCTGTCTCTCATTTCCCATTAACAGCCATCGGCATGTACATTGAGCACTATCTGACAGGAAAATGTTGCTACGTTATACTCGCTGGGCGTAACCTCCTTGGTTTTAGAAAGGTTTAGCGAGCGTTGGGCCACAGTGCCATGAATAGAGTGAACTATGGTATATACCATGAACTCGAGGTGGTTAAAGGTTAGAAGTAGACCCGAAGCGCAAGCCGTAAGAAAGTGTGCGTGTGTCACATCTCGTTTTGTCTTTGGAATGTCCGCTGGATGGCGGTGCTTCTATATGGGAAATATATGATGAAAAGATGCGAGATGGTGGTATTTGGAGTGTTGAATAGATGGACGAACGGACACACAGACAGATGCATAGATGAACGCATGAACGGACGCAGGGGCGGATGCATGGACCAACGCAGGGACGGACGCATGAACAGACGCACGCACGGACGGGCGGATGGGCGGATGGAAGCAAGAACGATGGACGGACGAATGCTTCCATTTTTTTTCGGTGGGCAATATCTAGAGGAACGAGCAGAACCTATTTATTGTTCACGTACTGTCGCTACCCCGATTTCAGTAAAACTTTGTGAGGCTTACTTGGTTGATAAAGATTTCCACGTGCATTTGTTACTTATTTATTAATATTTATTTATTTATTTAAAAATACTGCAATCCCGAGTGAGGGATTATGGCAGGGTGGGAAATACAATCCTAAATATAGCAAGGCAAACATCAATTCGCACATGAACTTCATAAATACGAAAGTATGATTGAGTTCACAGAATATTTGAGTGCAACAGAAATTAAACAAGAAATCTTTTATATAATTATTGTAAAGAACACTAACAACAATAAAGACAACATACAAGTATATATATATGTATATATATATATATATATATATATATATGAATATATATATATATATATATATATATATATATTTATATATATATATATTGTGAGCACGCGTGGGGGGGAAATAAGTGTGAGCATTATAGCATTATTCATACGCGTCATCTTACCATTTGTACATACTCATCATCACCAGTCTGACCTGTGTTGTGGGGCAGAGGCTCGGCAAGTAAAAGAGGTGTCTTGCAGCCAAAACGTTGCCTTACAATATATATATATATATATATATATATATATATATATATATATATATATATATATATATATATATATATATATATATATATATATATATATATATATATATATATATATATATATATATATATATATATATTTATATATATATATATACATATATATATATATATATAATACTAAATGAAACATGACGCAAACTTTTCAAGGGATGGCTGTTCAACAACGTCATTTGTTTGGTTGTTCTAGTAAGTGACTGTCTTCGGCAAAAATTAATACTTGAAACAATTACTTCGAGACTGAAAGGGTGTGATAGAGAGGTTATGTGGCTGCCTTGTCGAATACCCGGAAAATAAAGATATTAGTTCTTCTTGCGAGATGTCGTACCAACGCAGTGACACAGTGTAAATATACCAGTGTAAATATACTAAGTGTAAATATACTAAGTGTAAATGACACAGTGTAAATATACACTGTGTCAACGCAGTGACACAGTGTAAATATACTATGAAAAGCAAATTTGTGTTTTTAGTCTTCACATTAACGGTGAAGCCATTCATTTGGTACGCATATCAGGTAACATTGGAGCCGAAAACAACGATGTTCATTCGCCCCTAATTAACATCTAATTCGTGCCATTCTCTGCAATATCCCGTGCCGCAAAGATGCGAAACCCAGTGATTAAAGTTACATGAACGGATTTATTGGGCTTACTCACCTCGTTAATGCTGGTGATGTCCATCTTGTAGTACATGGGCAGGAATACGAATGCTGCCACAAGAACAGCCATGCTGGATGAGATGGCACCGGTCCAGATGGTCGAGCCGCGCAGGAACACTTCCGACGGAAGTCCGAGGATGGCGATGGAAGACAGGAAGCTGGCCATCATGGACATGGACACAGGAAGCCAGCTAAGCTCCCTGTTTCCGGTCAGGAAGTGCTTGTTGGAGCCGTGCCGCCGGTCTCGCCACGCGAAGAACACGCCGATGCCCGCGGAGAGCACCAGGAACCCGATGAGCACGACATAGTCCAGCACGGCGAAGTGAGTGGCAGCCATCTTGCACTCTTCCTTGTGAAGAGTGTCTTTTGCGGGCGTTATCAAACGGTGGCCCTTGAGGTGGTTGCCTCGTACGCACACTTCTCCCCGTTTCTATACACTATTCCACAGACAGTCAAAGAGCAGGCTATCTTTAACGGTTTTCCTGGAAAAACCCGTGTGTGTTTCGAGTCTCCAGTAGAACGGGACCTCTAGAACGAAGCTCGTCAGCAGTGCCCCGGCTTCAGTATAGGAGTCCTTTTGGACGCACGCTAACCACAGAAAGTTGCAGTGACCACAACTGCTCCGCGTAATGCGGTGAACTTTCACTGACTTTTGCAGCCCTTTCGGAGTGCTTTCCACCTAGGTAGGTATTGTGTTTCGGTGCACTGGCTGTGCCGCCGTAATCCTGTGGTACATTCGCACGTGCTTACAGAGTGTCCTTTACCTGGTTCAGGAGCGTCTTGCAGTACACCCTCGGCCTTGCCCTTTCGATTTCCCCTTCCAGAACTCTTCCGCAGGGAGAGGCGACAATTAGTGTTGTAATGTCTGGGCTTCTTTCCGCGTGCGCGGGCTTTTATGACTCGACCTCGCACGAAGTGCCACTGATTCTGGCAGCAGTGTCTCGGCCTACTGCCGTTTCTCGGTTGTTCTGTCCGCATACATTAGCGCCAGGTAATCTACGTATCTCGTGTCACGTGTGCACTCGTGGGAGAGGCAGGGAGGGGGGCTCTATTGCTTATCTCAGTTGTGTGACACCGTCTGGTCAATCTACTGTGTCTAAATCCTCACTGTTATCCGGCTCACGGGCTCATTGCCTCTGCGCATACTTTCTCGGTGCTGCGCTTTGTGCCCACGACCACACTTGTGCGTCTCTCTTCACGGGCGCGCACACTTTTCCACCTGAGGTCTTCACCCTTTGCGAACGCGTGCTCCTTCAAAGCAGTCGGCACTATGGTTCTCTCACGTCCGCTGAGTTTTTTCGGTCAGGATACGAGTGTGCGTAGCTTCGTTTGGAGTGTACACAGCTCAAAGTTCCAGGTTAGTTCGGTGTGACAAAAAAGCAGACGATCCACTACCATTCCCACCAGGATCGCGGTTGCGCATGGACCAGCCTGGACACAATAGGCTCTTTCTTTATCTTTGAGCAAACAAGAGCCGCGCTGAAACCACTTCTCCGTCGTCCGCCTTTACGTCACACAGCAGCCATGAGCAAAGATGTTTCAGGAGTATGCTTGCTCGATTCCGACGGGTACTCCGACAACTGAAAGAACCAGAATGCGTCCTTCTTTTAGAAAGAAAATTTCTCCGATATTACCAAATTAGGATCAATACCGCTCTGAAACTGTTAATCTGCATTTTTCACAATGCCATGACACATGCTCCCTTCTCCTAGTGAAAGGTCACGAAGCGCAGGTGCTTAAAGGGCACTGAAGCTCTTTTTCAAATAATCATGGAGTCGATCGATGATTGATTGATTGATTGATTGATTGATATGTCGGTTTTAACGTCCCAACACCACCACATGATTATGAGAAACGCTGTAGTGGATGGATCGGGAAATTTTGACCACCTGGGGTTCTTTAACGTGCACCCAAATCTGAGCACACGGCACTACAACATTTCCGCCCCCATCGGAAATGCAGCCGCCGCAGCCGGGATTCGAGCCCGTGACCTGCGGGTCAGCAGCCGAGTACTTTAACCACTAAACCACCGCGGCGGGGCGGTAATCATGGAATGAATTCACTGGAAGAGCTTATTGCCTTACGAATTCAACGCCGCAAAAATTTTTATAATTCGTCCAGTGCGAGTGGAGTTACAAAGGTTTGTTGCACGCTGCAATTGCATTCTTCCTTCTCTCGTCCCGACGAAAGCGCTTCAAGCTAATCAGGAAGGGATGGTAGGGGCAAGGAAAATACACCACCCACGCCTCGTGACCTTGAGCACTTTTCAATTTTTTTTTTTTTATCGAATGTGCAGTTGTCTCGGTGTGATCGCGTGCGCACACGTGGACAAGTCGCGGCCTCCCGTGGCCATCTCTGTAACGACCAAACGCGCCATGTTCAAACCTGTTAATGGCTGACAGATGGGCTTGTTACGAGTGATTTTTGAGCGTCTTCTGTCATTTGTTGAGAGAAGTGAAGAGAATTTTTGGTTGTCTTTGATTCTTTATTTTAAATTCCAGGCCCCGTGCTGTGCTATAATATTTGGCTCGCGTGTTGTCGGGAGGATCTACTACCGATCTGCAGTGTTTTCTGAGCATGCTCAAAAAGTGTTGCAAAGGGCCCTGCAACACTGACTTTACTGATCAGTTGAATGCAGTGTTCGATAATAACAAGGTTGCGCGTACACTCCTTCTTGACTATTGCAAGGCGTTTTATAGTTTACATCATACTTTCTATTTGGATAAAGTTTTCCAATAAGGATTTAGAGTTGCTTTCTGGTGTTTACTGGCTAATTTTCTACAAGACAGGCACCAACTAGTATCCATTGGGTAATATTGTAGCGCTTTTCAAGCAATCTATACCGACGTTCCGCAGGGATCTATATTTAGTTCGTTGTTCTTCGATATTTTAGTAAATGACCTTTATATTACAATATCACTTTTTTATATCAATATGCCGACGACATGGTGATCATGACGCCTGCGAACAACTTCTATGAAGTCATTACCCTTCTGCAGTTGGCTGCCACTAAAGCCATCGACTGGCTTCGAGACAACTTTATTAACACAAATGCGTCTAAAACTAATATAATCTGTCCTCATAAGCTATCGGAGAAGGTAACTATTGACTCTCCTTTCATTTCGCATTGTTCTGATTGTTCATCCTGCTCTTACAAACCATTGCAGTATTTATCTGTTGGGAAGTACCTCGGCTTATACATCGATAGCGACTTTTCTTGGATTAACCATCTCGCTCATGTTTGCAAAAGATTTCGCGCTGTGTCATGTTTGCTATATAATATAAAATACTATATGCCGTTTTCAGTATAGAAGATGATAACACATGCTCTCGGCTACAGTATTGCTGCGTTATGGGATAACTATTTACGGACACTGTGCTTCCCGCTGGCTTGGTACAATGAATTAGATAGCATATACAGCCGTCAATCTTAAAGAAAATATATCTTATAACCTCAATATGAATTCCGAGAGAGACATTTCCCCAATGGCGTTGATGCCTAATTTCAATGATTTGTTAGTAGCAATGGTTATCTGAAAACGGTTCTGTTCCGAAGAATTCTTGGTTCCGTATGCTACTTCCTGTTGAATAAAGCCAGAAGTCCGTAATCGGAAACCAGGATGTTCGACAAGGTATACGAAACTATAGGACACGAGCACATGATGTTCCAACTTGTTTCAATGTACTGCCCCTAAGCATTTTTCGCATAAAAACAAAACACAAGTTAAAGAAACTGCTATGGTTTATTTGTCTATGCGTGTAATGTGGATCTGCTGTTCTTTTCTATGCACTCATTTGCAAGCATACTTCTGAGCAATCAGTTAGTGTGTCACTTTGCTTGTGACCGCTGTTCTTCTGCATTTTGTTCGCTTTCAGTTTTTGTATCTTCTGTATAATAGGGATGATTACAGTTTATACACCCTGTGCTTCTAATGTAATGTGCACGTTTTTTTTTGTCCTATAATCTCTGTTGTGCGAATAACTACAATTACGTAAAGTGTTTGATTTTGTTTTTCGCCTGCCAGGCTCTGCCGCTCAGGCTCAGCCACTCAGGCCTCCCATCGGCTTTGGCAAGACTATAGGCATATTTACTGTTTTTTTTAAAAAAGAAACGTTAATATTATTATTATTATTATTATTATTATTATTATTATTATTATTATTATTATTATTATTATTATTATTATTATTATTATTATTATTATTATTATTATTATTATTATTATTATTATTATTATTATTATTATTATTATTATTATTATTATTATTATACACAGCAGCTCTACATATCAATAGCAAAATACATCTCTCGATTCCCCCTTTCCCCGGCGTAAGGCAGCGTACCAGTTTTGTTATACTGTTTTAACATACCAGAATTTCCTTTATTTCCTTTTCTTCTCTAAGGGAACAAAACTATCACTGTATTTTTTTCTGCTTTGTTTGAAAATACGCAATGACAGCGCAATACGTGAACCCTGAGTAATCCGGCTGGCAGCGATATCGAAGGTGAGCTTCTCAAGAGTCGGTGTTTGAAGCGACGTCTCTTCAACTCATACCCGTTATTGAAAGAGTTAACCGACTCTTCATAAGAAGTATGTTCATATTAAATCCTCAAAACCGAGCAAAGACGTTCCTTATGTCAGCGCTCTTAACGGCAAAACCACTTAAGCCAGCTCCAAGTTGTGAGAAATTCTGTAAACCTCACTGCACACTGTCACTCCACAATAAACGAGGGCAAAAGGTATCATCCTGAAATGGCTATGCGCCACTGTGCGGCTTATCAGAAAATATGTCATTATGGGCGGGTATATATACGCCGCAGCGATTGGCTAAATTCTACTACTTCCACTGGTTCCTTTAAAAAAAAACGCCAGGCCTGCATGCGCGGAAGGTGCAGCACAGTCACAGCGAAAGCAAAAAGAGTGGCAATTCAGAGCCTTTTTCTAAACATTAATTGGGTAACTACTACAAGCACACTTGCTTGATGCCCACTACGAAATTAATGACAAAATTTTATGGTAGTAGCACAACATTTGCGATGCCATTTTTAGTCATTCTGAGATGTGTTGTATCCGCTGAACACTTGCAAGGACTTTTGTGCCGATTGTACATGCAGTGGCTGCAGACACTGAGGAATTACGCCTGAAGTGGGTATGCGCCACAGTTTATAGCTGAACGAAAACAAGCTTTTGTAATGGGTTAGAACACTGGACAGTCCGCTCGTTACGCCATTTGCATTGGGTGATCACTGCTTAATCTTTCGCTGTTTTAAAACGCTTTATAAGTCGTATTAACGCGTTTGCTTTCCCGACATCAATCCTGCCTAAGGCAAGTTTGCCAACAAGTCCCAAGCACCGGCATTGCTTAGTGGTAAAATACTGGGCTGATACCCAGTGGACCCGGGCTCGAGCCTCACTGTGTCATTGATGGTAGGCTTTTATTCTAATTTAGCGCGATGTGGTTACGGACACCGGCGACGGCCAACAACTACGGTGATGCGCGAGACCCGAGTTGTGATCTCATAACAGGTTTCGCTGTAAAACAAAGGCAATAGCCCTACATTGGTTGCAAAGCGATGATGGCGAGCTCAAAACCCGGAGGACGTACAACAAGGTCACATTTTAGGGGCGAAGCTTTTTATAGCGGCACCTGTTTGTCTTTCGTAGCCGTTGTAGTATGTAACAAGTATAACATTTTGACCTCCAAGGCGGTGCCAGTGAGAGATTTTTTCTGTGCTTTGATGAACAATAAAGAACAGTGCTCAATGTACATGCCAATGGCTGCTAATGGTGAATGAGAGACAGGAGCATTCGGCTTTTAGTTAACGCGCACGCTGCAATCCCCATTAGCAGCCATTATTGGCATGTACATTGAGCACTATCTGACAAAAAAGTGTTGCTACGTTATACTCGCTCGTTGTAACCTCCTTAATTTGAGAGAAATTTAGCCAGCGTTGAGCCGCAGTGCCATGAATACAATGAACTGGTATATACCATGAATGAACTCGAGGTGGTTAAAGGTGGGAAGTAGATACGAAGCGCAAGCCGTAAGAAAGTAAAAGCCGAATTCTCCTGTCTCTCATTTCCCATTAGCAGCCATTGGCATGTACATTGAGCACTATCTGACAGGAAAATGTTGCTGCGTTATACTCGCTGGGCATAACCTTCTTGGTTTTAGAAAGGTTTTGCGAGCGTTGGGCCGCAGTGCCATGAATACAGTGAACTAGTATATACCATGAACTCGAGCTGGTTAAAGGTGGGAAGTGGACCCGAAGCGCAAGCCGTAAGAAAGTGTGCGTGTGCCACCTCTCGTTTAGTCCTTGGAATGTCCGCTGGATGGCGGTGTGCTTCTATATGGGGAATATAAGATGAAAAGATGCGAGATGGTGGTACTCTGAGTGTTGAATAGATGGACGAACGGACACATAGAGAGATGCATGGATGGACGCATGAACGGACGCAAGGGCGGATGCATGAAAGAACGCAAGGACGGACGCACGAACAGACGCACGCACCGACGGGCGGATGGACGCACGGATGGTCAAACACACGGACGCATGGACGGACGGAAGCAAGAACGAATGGATGGACGTATGCTTCGCCCCAGTGTCCATCATTCACTCCGTAGATATGCTGCCAATTTTTTTGGTAGCCTGGGTGGACTCACTCGCTGGATTCTGTGCCGACCGGTTGTGCCCTCGCAATCTCCGACGACAGCGCAGCTCTGACCGACTAGGTTGCTTCTACGCCACCTCCTGCCGCCAGTCCCCTACGACGACGACAGCGCAGCTCTTGCCGACTGGATTATCCCTATGCCATCTCCTGTCGCCGACAAGAGCTCTTGCCAGTGGTGCCCCGTCCTCGGACTTTTGTGACCGTGTTTCATCTTTCCCATCTCTCTTCGCTCGCTGTCCCTGCGCATTTATATATATATATATATATATACATATATATATATATATATATATATATATATATATATATATATATATATATATATATAAACTTTTACTCCTATCTTTTTGATTCCTCCTTACCCCCATACCTTGTGAGCTACTGTTGAGGTGTCGCACGAGATGCAGACAGTTACGGGGCTGACATTTCTTTTTCCCTTTTATAGCCACAACCCCTTTTCGTAGCCTGATCACACTTTCGTTTGTTCCTTCTGGCGGCCTACGCTTGAATGTAATTTTTTTACTTCAGTTTTTTTCGCGATCTCTGCCGGTAATAGGTGTGTGTGTAAACATATATGTACATACATGTGTGCATGTGTTCATTAGATATACACATATATTGCTGTGTATATTCTCCTAATTACGTGTCACCCTTGCAAGCTTTATTATGTAGTTTTATTTTTTATGCAGACCGCAGTGTTAATGACTCGTCATTTTCTATTTTCTTTTCCCTTTCTTGTTCTGAAATGTATTACTTTTTGTATAAGCATTTTAAATAGGTAAATAAGTGTTATCTCTCCCTACCCTAATGCCCCATGCGGGTGCTCTATAGGTATCACAAATAAATAAATAAATAAATAAATAAATAAATAAATAAATAAATAAATACCAGGGAACACGAAAGGGAACGACGGCTGCGCGAAGACACCGAGGCGAAGGCATCCCCAACGAGGCCGTGCCCGTGGATTTATGAGAGTAGTGGACGCTTGGTTTCAGCGCGATGTTCCATTTCCGGAGTTTAGTCATTCGACTCGTGTGTGTGACTGTTCTTTAACTCGAACCTCCCTGCGAACTTAGCTAAAGCCTATATAGTAACTATACCTAGAAAAACCCTATAGAAGCAATCTGCATCACTGTTGCTAAGGTCTAGAAAGAACTTTAGAAGCAGTCAGATTAGTCTTCAGAATCAACCAGTTTCGCTGCTTGAAGCCTTGCGTATAGTCTAGTGCTAGCCTTACCAGTGTTTTTTTTTTCTTTAGGTCGCACACTGGGTTGAATTTAAAAACTTAAACTTCACAGTTTACCTCGAAGGGGTCGTGAAAAGTCGCTGCTAAAACGTAAGTGTAATCCTCGACGCCAGGAGCCTCACTCAACAACTAGGTGACGTCAGCCTAAGAAGAGTAGACACGCAAGTACGCTTATAGAGGCAAAACCCCGATAATCTTATCGAGTCGAGGCGCTTTGCGGCAATAACCGTTCGTGCAGGTATACTCTTTTTAGGCTGACGTCACCTCAAACGTCACCTATATATAGATAGTGCGCGTGGCAGTCAGCGGTTCTGCATGTAGTCGTTTTAAGGCGGACCTCTTGGCAGCCTTTTGACGGCAAATATCTTTACCAACGAAGTGTCTTGGTCAACGAAGCTCTACCAACGAAGCTTTGCCAACGAAGTAGACAAAGCTTTTTTTGTACTTTTTTTCTTAACCTTTGTTCACGAGAACCTGGAAACGTGAAAACCGAACGCTGCATTTCCTCACCCACTTACGACACCTGATATCTGCGATGGGCATTCCCCGGACCATTGCGCCATCGAGTTCATTGACACAGTTGATCGACTTCCCCTTTTTGCGATCGCAACGCTCTGACGCACGCGTGGTGTCCGGGAAAGAAATCGAAAGCGACACGTCTGATATTGTTTCGTGTAACAGCGTCTGTTCTTGACCGTATCCAATCTGTCGCAGGGTTCGCGCAGGGCTCGACGCGTTTATGACGAAATTTATTGTCGTCAATGGTGTTGAGAGCAGCGCGGCCTCGAGAAAGCTTTGTTTCGAAAGGAAATCAGGAGCTCAAGTGCCACTTGCGTTAGCGCCAGCCAGCGCCGTACGGCGGCAACGCAGTCCACGCTGTCGTCATCACGCTGTCGCAAGGAGATCGCACGTGCCGCGTACAACACGCAGGGTCCCCGACATCGTTGACAACGTCCGGACAACTGAGTCACACTTTGTACACTGGAGGAGAGAGAGAGAGGGGGAGGGTCGTATGCTTATGATATGTTGGTGCAGCCAGGAAAGCGGGGTGTATATTCGCAATGCCCACGGCTTATAGGTGGCATATAAAGTAACGCAATCCGAGATGGATGAGGAAGGATGATCAACCCGTGAACTCGCATAAGAAAAGATAAGGCGCGCGGACGTACTCTCCGGGCCACTTTCACCGGATGAACTCTTGACCGTCCAATGATTGTATATTGAACCAAAGTACTTTCCCAATCAATAGGAACTGCTGAATGCTCGCTACCTCATTTCTCGCCGCAGGGCAAAGGGTGGTGGTGTCAGCTGATCAACCGTGTATCAGCGATGTTTTGCGTAATCATGTGCATGTTACAGAAAACTGCGCGAACCAGAATTCACGTATGGACTGATCGAACGGCACTCCGAGATCATTTCTGATTGATTGATTGATTGATTGATTGATTTGTGGGGTTTAACGTCCCAAAACCACCATATGATTATGAGAGACGCCGTAGTGGAGGACTCCGGAAATTTCGACCACCTGCGGTTCTTTAACGTGCACCCAAATCAGAGAACAAGGGCCCGAGATCATTTTTGCCGATCCTGTATGGCGGACTTGCCGACGTTGTAGGCCACTAACGAATAGCCCGCCGTCGCGGCTGCACAGGAACGAATGTTTTATCGATGGTTTGCAAACATACTTCGCCGTGGCTATTTGCATGCGCTGTAAGCATCATGCAGCTACTTCTTCAACGGAACACAACCATTTAACTTCCCATTAAGTAGCACTTTTGTCACAGCCATGATCAGACTCTAACAGTGCGCAATTCCCTGCACTTGGATGTTGCAGGTTTCATCAGCGTGATCAAAACAAGGATATCGAAACGAATACACGCGTACGATTTTCGCAACGTCCGAATTGCGAAAATTTGTCTAACAATAACATCGTTCGAACAGCACCAGTGAATTGCAGAAGTTAGCGTGGACTGTAGCCGTAACTACAAATTTGATTGCTGTAACCATTTCGCCCCGCTGGTCGAGCTCGAGCGTGTTGGCGGCGTGCGGCACATTGTAATATCCACTGTATTTGGGACACATTCAGGGCACAAGAAGAACTATGCTTTTAATTTGAGATCGCCGAAGGATATCATACAAAATATAAGATCAAAGTGACTTACGTACGAGCGTGAAAAAACATTAACGCACGACGGGACGTGAAGTGCACCTCTTTCCTTGAGAGCTAGCAGCTGGTATTTCATCGTCGCTGTCACTCTCAGTGCGTTGACAACCATCTACGTCCAGTGAAAAATCCTCGACGTCAGAACGGCTTCTTTTAAAATCGTTGCTAAAAGCAGTCTGAGGAATTCTCTCCGCCAAATGACTTCGATAGCACCAACAACGCGTCATTTACCACGCACAACACCCACATAGCGTCGCTCACCATGTTTATCTGGGGGTGCGGAGATCATTTTGATACAATAACCATCGAGAAAAAAATCGCTTGCAGTGTGCTGCCATTTATAAACGAACGTAAAACACAAGCGGTGCAGCGTAGGCCAAGGTATGGAACCGCAAATCGTGAGCCTGCGGTACTTTCACGTACAATGAATGTTTGGATTTCATGCACTATACAAAAGCACTGACGAATGCTATACGCACGAAAAACAAGGCGTGTTTTAAAACAAATGGTCCGAAATTCATATTTTAATATCCAAAGTGGCTGCAGAAAATCTCGCGAAGCTGATATGTGTACTCTGCGGACTCTGATCGGAAGGGCGAGTCGCCACGTATTTTCCCGAAAACTTCGCGTCTTGCAAGAACGAATCAGATTTATCGAGTCACGGACGGTCCGGTATATTCACTGATGCGCGAAACATACAAAGTGGTTTGAGTTGGTTTCTTGCTAACGCATTAACACTATAGGGCTGGCGCCGCCGAAAAAGAGAGCATTGTGAGCGTCTGCCTACTCATCACCCTTGAGAGGACGCTCCTAAATTCCGCTAGGCGGTGTGAAAGTCTATGGACATTGCGAATAGCACATGTATATCTTTAATGTGTTCCATGGTCAATACACACGCATACATGTAAACACACGTCCCCGCTATGGATCATGAGGTGATAGTGCTGGGCCTCTGAACCGAAGGTCGTTGCTTCTATCCCGGCCGCGGTGGTCTCATTTCGGTGAAGGCTAAATGATAGAGGCTCGTTTACTGTGCGATTTCAGTGCACGTTGACCAACACCCGATGCTCGGAATGTGGATAGTCGGGATACCCCCCACGAAAGCGGATTGCCTGTATAACCCCGCTTCCCCCCCCCCCCCCCCGTTTATGGAACTCGACCGAAAATTGAGGCAGGCAGCTATTTAGCCACTAGTCCGATAAATTGTAAACTAATAGTCAACTTTTACACATATGAAATTACGAATACTTAAAAAAACGTTATGAGTTTTTAGTTTTGGCTATTTTGGCCCCTCCTCACTTAATCACGCTTCAATCGTCGACAGGCGTTGATGCCTGTGGCAATAGGTTTCCGACACTTTCCGTTCCAAGTTTCGCGAACCATATAGTTTGACGATAGTTCGAGTTCCATTATTCAGGACTGAATGATCATTGTAAAGATGCCTTGTATGCTAGCTGTACGCGGTATGTTAGTTGTAAAACTTTTGTTTCCGCACTTGTGTCATTCAGCACTTCACATATTCGTCGTTGAGGCATGGCATTCGGTTCACTGTTGACAACGAACATGCTTATTTACCATCAATCCTTCTGGCAGATATATTTTTTATATTTTGTAACTTAATTATTGTAACATGCAGCCCGACGTAGCATCAGTGGCCAATTGCAGTACGCCGTTTCTAATTGCTAATCAGGTTGATTGGCTTCCACTGAGACAAATAATGGTTATGACTTCTGGCGAAACGTACTAATTTGACAAACAGGGTGTTTCATCTGGAACGTGTGTTCTTTAACGTTATGCAACGGAATATGCTACTATACTGCCAGGCCTGTAGCCAGAAAGTTTTTTCGTGGGGGAAGAGGATGGAGGAGGGGGGGGGGGGGGAGGCCCGTCATGAAGACCTTCGAAAACACCCACTTTTTTTAATATTTACCCTCGGTAAAACAACCCCCTTCATCCGCATTAGCGAGGGAGCAACTAGTCTTCCCTCCACCCTCTCCGACGCACCTAAGAGCATGTATAATGCACTTCAGCAGCATATCACTCTTGTACACGCAAAAGTCATCAACTCGTTTAATTGACACAATAAATTTCCTTAACAGTCAGGATATTGGTATTCTTAGGATAATTATTACCGTATCGTAGCAAATAATATTATTTGTAAAGATATACACGATTGCGTTTCTGTGTTTGTACATTGTCCAGGAATCTAGAAACCAGCGACAACGATTCTCATATGCACAGATGCGAGTCCTGTCATTTCGCAAGATACGTGCGATAATCCAGCGAAGTGCTATAATAATGATGCCGCTACGTCACTGGTCTTTTTTTATTATTATGTTCCTGTTACACGGTCTGTCTCCATGCGAAGATACCACTCAATTTATAATGCTCTGAGTAAACATAATAAGAGGCCCAAGTCTAACTGAAGCATTCTGCTTTATAAACGTAGGTCACTTGAGAGTCACATGAGAACGTTGAGGGCCGCACTCCCATACAGATTTGTATAGTAACCGGGCATGTTGTCCCTAGTGCTCTTGATTAGCATTGTTTCTTGGCAGCATGGGCTGTCAATAGGGCTTTATTTCAAGAAATTGTCGTGACATTACCACTATTTTAGTATAAGCTACGCCCCAATGGCATACTCTCAATTATTTGTAACACCGGCGCTTCTATAATCTGTTCCTACTGCACTTGCAAAAAAAAGAACATCCTTGTATTGTATTGCCGTTTTTTGTGTAGAACGTCTTTGAATTTCTTGCACACGGTAAGCTTGTAAGAGCGTTAAATTACATCATGTTGCAAATTATTTTCGCTAGATTCCGCAAGAGGCTAAATGTGTATAGAGGAGATTGTTGACAGACAGCTATTTGTAGCGTGAAGTCACAAGAAAATTTATACATTGAAAAAAATCAGAGCTTCTGTGTTGAATCAAAGTTCGCCTGGTCCTGGTTTAATTTCCCCGGAAAAACGCATTCCCGGTTCGGTCGTTCTGCTTCTACGAGAAATTCATATGATTTGCTCGGGGTTTCATGTTAGAGACAGCTGAGTGTCAATTTTCCCGTTCACAGCGTGACAGCATCTATGAAGGAAGACATGTTAGATGTAAAACGAAAATAGCTGGCAGTCTGGGCCAAGGCAGGCGTGCGACACAAGCCCCGCTAAAAAGAACAATATGATGTTACATCATGAGCACGAAATGCATTATTATCTAATTTTGATTTCAGTGGATAACCTTTGCGTCTTCGTTCCTTACATGTGCATCATGTTACAGTTACTCGCATACGTTACTAGCAAGACAGAGAAATTCGCATAAGTTGACAAGCTGCGTGCTGCTTAAACCATATAGAAGTCTGAGATTGTTTCTGAGATGCCCAGTTATTGAGGAAAAAAAGAAATACAAAGTTCATTTGAAAGGCAAACAATTCTGCAATGATTATGAGACAAGTAGAAGATACGTCAGTGGTTTCAATGAGTTAGGGATCCAATTCACAAATATATTTCGTCCATAGTGGCAGCTACCGTCGGTCGGCTAAATTTGCTACTATGTAGCGGTAATCTACAATTCGAAATGACGAACGATATCATCTAATGTCTCTTTCGCGAATAGCCTCGAGACGACGTGAATGAAATGACATTCAGGACAGCGTTTTCAGAGTATCCGCATCGACAGTGGGAACACCTCTGCCACGTTGGCTCATTGGCTAAGGCGTTTTGCTGCTGAGTCTCAGGTCACTGGTTCGACTGCCTGGCCGTGTGGCTCTGTATTAATGGGGGCGAAGAGTGAAGGAATGATCGTGTATCTACTTGAGTGCACGTTGCGACTAGGTGAGTTGTCGAATCCTTAACTGTGACGTGATCGTTCGTAGTGCAAATTTGACTAAGTTAAACCGTTTCAATCATTAATTCTAGCGTCCATAACGTTTCAATGACAGGGGTCCTGGGATGTGGTTAGGTGGTGATTGTCACGTGATAAACGTCAGCAACAAAAGGAACAAATGTTTTGCATTTGAGTATGTTCCAGCAAGACTGCTGTCATTTAAAAGATAATGCGTAACATATTGGCTCGTCTATGCCTCTTGCGCTGTATATAGAGAACCAATAGTGACGATGGAGAAATTAAGTAATAAAATAGAAAAAAACAATGAAAAGAAAAAGCGTAGCCATACGTTCAACTTGATAACTTTTCCTGGGTAGATTCCTCGTCTTTCGAAGGGCCGAATGGAGGGCACGCCAAACTCGGTGGCTTCCCACCCGATGCTGACGGAGCCGCGGTGATGTCTGGGACGTCCCAGACGAACGAAGGTCGCCGACAGAACTAAAAGGCCAGTCGAACGCGCGACCGAATTGGTCGCATCCTCTCGGCGCGGCGACTGTGAGTCTGCAGCTCATAAGATGGGGGAGAGAACAACGGAGCAAGCGGGACGCCACGAGACCGAGAGACAGGTGTCGGTGGTGCTCGCCTGTGGTCAGTCGCTATCGCAAGGACAGTGGGCGTTGGGTCATTCGCGCACTGCATGAGGGCATATAAACGGTTGATGGCTCCTGGCAATATCTCCCTGCAACTCGACCCCCCTCCACTCCTGCCCGCTTGTACCGAGCAGAAATAAGGAGAAGGAGGGGGTATGCAAACTCTACTTCGCACCAGAGTACCGAGTGCGCAACCGTCAGCGCCTCAGCTGAACAGGTTCTTCCCTAGGAAAAGGGCAACGGGATGGTCACAAGGAAAAGGGCGTCACGTGACAAGGCCATACAGTGGCCTTATCTCTGTGAAACTTCCGAGAAAGGTGGAATGTAAGGCGTGTTTTATACTTGGCAATTTACCGGTGCTGGCTTATTTCGTTCTTCCTTACTTATCTGCCACCATGTACCGTGCTGTGTGTGTGTGGTGTTTTTTTTTTTGTAGAAAGCGCCTTAACATGACCTAATTGGTGGTGACCCAACACACTTTGCATGGTGGCTTTGTGGACCAAGCTTGTAAAAAAGTATTCATTTCATAGCGCGGAATTTGATTGTGGTAATAATAATAATTAGTGGGGTTTCATATGACAAGATTATGTTATAGTTGAGGCACGCCGTAGTGGAGGATTCCGGACTAATTTTGACCATGTAAAATTTTTGAAAGCGCCAATAAATCTCAATTCATGGTAGTGCTTTGATTCGGTAGCGAGTAGTGTTCGAACTATGTAGTGGTGGCTCTTCTTCTGCTATAGGCTACCATGGCAGCTGTAAATTGAATGCGGACATCCTTGGTCGTTCGGGACGCGCAACTAGAACACGAATAATAATGCGACATGAATAATAAAGCTATCTTATGGTAGAAGAGCTGTTGGAGACAACGCCTTCTTAAGAGTATGCGACTATAAAGCCCTAACCTAAGTAAACTTGTCTGTAGTATAGCCCTCTCTAAGCTAGGCACATTACGCGGTATTTAGATGTCATGTATATATAGTAGGGGCAAAGTAGCTGCTAGTTCTGTGACAAACTGCAGCACGGCAGCTCACAAAACTAGGTTTCGTTGTGTAAAAAGACGGAATTCTTCTCGAACCAGCCAACCTTCAGGCCGTGACGGTATTTCCCGAAGCTGCGTCCAACAAAAAAACAAACTGCGCAGTTTTGAGGGCCTCTGCTCCAGTTTTGTACACGTTCCTCTGAAATAGAAATGAAAAAAAAAAAACGTTCCTCGTTGCTGCCCAATATAGGAACAAGTTCCCGTTACAAGTTCCCTAGATGCAAAAAGAAGTCATTGCAGTTACATTAAAAAATGTAACGTTTTGTTACACTAACGTTACATTTGGATTTTCAACTGGAATGTAGTGCTGGATGATTTCGAGGCCAAATAAATTGAGAAGCTTAATCTTTAATTAGTGCTACGTTTATTTCACGAATATAACATCGGCAGTGGCAGGTTATATTGTTACGGAGCTCGCAAACACACGGAAGAGAGGAATGAGCGTATTTCCTATATTTACATGCCAAAGTGACGCTTCAGAGCTGCCAGTCTCTCGCGCGGCGAGTCCACTTCTTTTTCATCGAACTGTTGTCCACGACGGTAGAGCCATGCCCACTGCCTCGTAATATCACCCCCGGCGAACAAAGCGCCGTCACGGCGCCCCTAAGTCAATCAGGACTGGCAGTATAGTAGGGCTTTAGGCGCGACACATGAACAACATCAGTAGATGGTGTAGCAGAGGATGAGTGCGGTTGAACGGGAGTGATGAGGTAGTCGACGTCGGTGACCTTGCGGAGAACTTTGTAGGGTCCTGTGTATCGTGGGAGGAGCTTCTCGCACAAACCTTCACGTCGATACGGCGTCCAGAGTAGGACAAGAGAGTCATCAGGGTAGTCAACGTCGCGGTGCGAGTCATCGTAGCGGACTTTTTGTGCGGCCTGAGAAGCACTGAGCCGAGTGTGCGCGATTTGGCGAGCGACGCGGGCTCGAGAAGCAGCGTCCTGCGCATACACCGTTGGTTGGATAGTAGCAGAAGGAAGGAGTGTGTCGAATGGCAACGCAGGGTTGCAGCCGTACAAAAGAAAGAATGGAGAGTAGCCGGCGGTGTCATGTCTTGACGAATTATATGCAAATGTAACGTAGGGGAGCATTGCGTCCCAGTCACGGTGGTCAGCAGAGACGTACATAGACAACATGTCTGTAAGAGTTCGGTTGAGACGCTCCGTGAGACCGTTAGTCTGGGGATGGTAGGCAGTAGTAAGGTGATGTTCGGTAGAGCAGCTCCGGAGGATTTCGTCGATAACTTTTGCGAGGAAGCAGCGGCCCCGATCCGTCAAAAGCTGGCGCGGAGCTCCATGCCGCAGAATGACGTCATTTAGGAGAAAGTCTGCGACGTCTGTAGCGCAGCTAGTTGGCAATGCACGAGTTATCGCGTATCTGGTCGCATAGTCGGTTGCGACAGCGATCCACTTGTTGCCTGACACGGACGTCGGGAAAGGTCCGAGCAAGTCGAGGCCGATGCGGAAGAATGGTTCCGGGGGAATGTCGATAGGTTGGAGCAGGCCAGCCGGACGGAGAGCAGGACGTTTCCGACGCTGGCAGCGCTCGCAAGCAGCGACATAACGGCGCACAAATTTATACATGCCAGGCCAAAAGAACCGTTGCCGCACGCGGTGATAGGTGCGTGAAAAACCCAGGTGTCCCGCCGTCGGTGCGTCATGCAGATGTTGAAGAATAGTGGCACGCATGTGTTGGGGAATAACTAACAAATATTCCGGGCCATCAGACTTCATGTTGCGACGATACAGAATGTCGTTGCGAAGGACATATTGACGGAGAAAAGGGTCGGAATGTCCTGAAGATACTCGCTGAATGACCTTCTTGAGGGTTGCGTCCCGGCGCTGCTCTGTGCCGATGTCGTGCAAATCAGATATGGCGAGCACACAAGAATCGCCTTCATGGACAGCGAGGCTAGCAGGGTCCACCGGATAACGCGAGAGACAATCAGCATCTTGGTGCAACCTGCCCGACTTATAAATTACGTCGAAGTTATACTCCTGGAGACGTAGAGCCCAGCGACCTAGGCGACCAGTTGGGTCCTTGAGCGACGACAGCCAACACAGAGCGTGGTGGTCCGTAATAACTGAAAACTCGCGGCCATACAAGTAGGGGCGAAATTTCGCTACAGCCCAGACCAACGCAAGACACTCGCGCTCTGTTATCGAATAGTTTCGCTCAGATGTGGAGAGAAGGCGGCTGGCATACGCAATAACACGCGTTTGGCCTCCCTGGTGTTGAGCGAGGACGGCGCCGATTCCGTGAGCACTGGCGTCTGTGCGTACTTCAGTCGTCGCAGACGGGTCAAAGTGAGCCAGTATTGGTGGTGAAATGAGCAGGTCGATCAGCGTGGAAAACGCAGCTGCTTGGTCTTGGCCCCACGAGAAGGGCACGTTCTTTTTGAGAAGATCAGTTAGTGGTCGTGCAATTGTAGCGAAATCGCGTATAAAGCGGCGGAAGTACGAGCATAAGCCCACAAAACTCCGAACATCTTTGGTTGAAGAAGGCAGAGGGAAATTCTTGACAGCGCTAATCTTGTCAGGGTCAGGTCGGACGCCAGCAGCACTTACAAGATGACCAAGGATCGTGATTTGTTGTCGGCCGAAATTGCACTTTTTCGAGTTCAGCTGGAGTCCTGCTCGACGAAAAACGGCTAAAATGGTCGACAAACGAGTTAAGTGAGTTTCAAATGTTGGGGAAAAAACAATCACATCGTCGAGGTAGCAAAGACAGATGGACCATTTATAACCACGAAGAAGAGAGTCCATCATGCGTTCGAACGTTGCCGGGGCGTTGCACAGCCCAAAAGGCATAACCTTGAACTGATAAAGGCCGTCCGGTGTGATGAAGGCAGTCTTTTCTCGGTCTAAGTCGTCGACAGAAATTTGCCAGTAGCCCGAACGCAGATCAATAGATGAGAAGTATCGCGCGCCATGAAGGCAATCAAGGGCGTCGTCGATTCGTGGCAGCGGATATACGTCTTTGCGGGTTATCTTGTTCAAGGCACGGTAGTCAACGCAAAATCTCCAGCTGCCATCCTTCTTTTTCACTAAAACAACAGGTGACGCCCATGGACTTGAAGAGGCCTCTATGACTCCTTTGGAGAGCATTTTCTCGACTTCTCGTTGTATGACCTGGCGTTCGGACTGGGAAACACGATACGGTCGCCGTCTAACAGGATTAGCATCGCCGGTATGTATTTGATGACGCACGAAGGACGTTTGCCCTAAAGGGCGGTCATCGAAGTCGAAAATATCTCGGTAGGTAGTCAGAACGTGGTGAAGTTGCGCCAACTGACAGGGCAGAAGATCAGGGGCGATCATCATCGTGATTTCGTCGCTAGGTGCGTTTGCTCGGCTGGCTGCAGTAGGGGACGAACAGTCTTCAGGGTCCAATGCCACGATGCTACATGCATCAAGTGGGGAAACGTGGGCTAACGAAATGCCTTGCGGGAGAACTTGGGTCGAACTACTGAAGTTAAGGAGCGGAAGCTGAACGTAGTTGTCCACAATAGTCACGATTGTATGCGGCACAGCAACACTTCGAGCCAAGAGCACATCCACCAATGGAGACACTATGTAGTCACCGTCAGGAAGAGCTGGTGATATCGTTAAGGCAACACACGTGGTGGCTTGCGGTGACAGCCGAACATAATCAACAGCGCACAAGCGGTGTGACGGTGAGGACGGCACAGGTCCAAGTCGAGGCAGTTCAAGTTGAAGAACGCCGGTTGCACAGTCGATGAGAGCAGCATGGGTGGACAAGAAATCTAAACCAAGAATTAGGTCATTTGGGCACTGCTCAATAACTGCAAAGAGAACAGATGTGGGGTGATCGGCGATAGTGATGCGTGCTGTGCACATTCCTGTGATGGCAAGACTTCTTCCGTCGGCGACACGAATAACGCCAGGGGCAGCCGGTGTGAGCACTTTCTTCAGGCGGCGACGAAGTCGGGCACTCATCACAGAAATATGCGCCCCAGTGTCAACAAGTGCAGAAACAGTCAGGCCGTCAACGTCGACGTCGATCAAATTTCGTCGTGTCGGCAGTACAAGGAGAGGATTTGAGGTCGGTACCGAGGATGCAGCTTCACCTCCAAGAGCTGCACCGCTTAGTTTCCCTGGTGAGAATTGAGCGGGGAGGTCGGGCGTCGTCGTAGAGGAGAAGGGGACGACGGGCGACGTCCTGGCGGCGAACGAGACTGGTGACGTCGAGGCGACGGTGAGCGGCTGTGCTGCGTTTCAGGGGCATCGCAGGCGTAGGAATCGACGGGCAGAGGCCGGCGGTAGTTGTCGGCGATCGGCTCAGGAGGTTGGAAACGACGGTAGCTATCGGTGCGGCGAGCAGTGTTATACTGGTTTCGGGACGAAGACCAATGGTTGTGGCAATACCGTGCGACGTGACCTATGCGGCGGCAGTTAAAGCAGATCGGCCGATCATCCGCAGTTCTCCATTCGGCCGGATTGCGAGAGCGTGGATAAGACCTTTCTTGGGGTGGTGACCTGGGGCGAGGCGGCGACCTTGAACGGAAGCCAATTGGTCGAGACTGAGCAACGGCGCAGACATCGAAGCCCAAATTGCTCAGTTCTTCCCGCACAATCGACTGTACCAAGCAAACCTGAGGTACTTGCAAATCGACGTGGCCGTTGGCGGGAAGAGTAGGTGTAATTGCTTCGATTTCCCGCCGGACAATTCGCGTAATTTCAGACGCTGGTGAAGACTGCCGATGGGAGGACAGTCCATCTTCGCAGGAGGACGTCGCTGCGGTGTTCGGCAGTCGAGTAAATGATCTTGAAATCCGCCTGCTTTTGGCCAGTTCAAAACGCCGGCATTCCTCAATAATTTCGTCGACGGTCGCACAGTTCCGGCACATTAGCAGGTTGAACGCGTCGTCCGCTATGCCCTTGAGGACGTGGCCAACCTTGTCAGACTCCGACATGTCGTTGTCAACTTTACGACATAGAGCCAGCACGTCCTGTATATATGAGATATACGGCTCTGTGGACGTCTGAGCACGTATAGACAACTCCTTCTTTGCAGCCGCCTTTCGACCGATGGGCTTCCCAAATAAGTCGCGAAGCTTTTCCTTGAAGGTGTCCCAACTGCCGATCTCCTCCTCATGGTTCTCGTACCAGACTTTGGCCGTGCCTTTCAGGTAAAACAGCACATTGGCCAGCATAAGAGTCGGATCATACCGGTTGAGAGCACTGGTGCGTTCGTAGTCGGCTATCCAGTCGTCGACATCAACTTGGTCCGTACCGCAGAACGTTCCAGGATGCTTCGGATGCGTTAGCACGTACGTGGGTGGGGGTGGGGCCAGTGGAGGCGTTGCCGTGGATGGTGCGGGCGTCGCCGAAGCCGATGGAGAGGTGGCCGTGGGATCAGTCCCGTGTTCCATCACGGAAACTCCGATTTGACGACCACTGCGGAGCTCCGTTGTATGGCGCTTCGTTACCCAGCACCTCCACCAATTTGTTACGGAGCTCGCAAACACACGGAAGAGAGGAATGAGCGTATTTCCTATATTTACATGCCAAAGTGACGCTTCAGAGCTGCCAGTCTCTCGCGCGGCGAGTCCACTTCTTTTTCATCGAACTGTTGTCCACGACGGTAGAGCCATGCCCACTGCCTCGTAATAATATGATTGAAGGAGTGTAACGAAACGATCCTAGATATGGCGTTTTCTACATCAGTCTTCAAATACACAGTCAGAATACTGCACTTCAGGTATTAACACAATAGCGTTAAAATAGCTTGTATAGCTTAAATTCTGGTGTCGGCGTTGTTGGTGGTGATCGAAAAGGTAGGCTTGACCGTAAGTGAAAACTCCAGATAACTTAGAAAAAAAGAGTATTAAAAAGGAGTGTGAGTGTGAATTGAACCCAAGCCTTCTACGCAGCAAGCAGCTTGCGTTCTACGTCGGGCAGCGATACCGCTCAGCGCAGCAATCGTGAGAAGAGAGCACAGCGAATGCAACCTCGTGTGGTAGGTGAGCAAATGCTCACGTGCCGCTCACCTACTCACTTACCACTTGCTCTCCTACCAGTCTGCTAGGTGAGCAAACACTGGATTAGTATAGATTTTATTATATCTATTCCTGCTGTTGCACAATGTGATACTGAACACGTGCCTTCAAAGCCCAGTATCTGTGATATCCTGAGCGAAAAGGTTAAACTATTAAATAAACAAGCATTGGCGAGAAGATCAAGTCAAGGAGAGTCATGCACTATTTTTTTACTTCAGCCAATCAACAAATGTTTCAATGATTTCCCTGAGGACAAATGGTGGATAATGGAGACTAACACAACGTGGAAACTTGTGTCGGTTAAAGGCGAGGCTTAGAATCACAAATGAGAAGTGGTTAGGAACCGCTCGGACATTGCAAAACGGAAAGAAAGCACAGGCGCAAAAGAGTGCGCAGGTTTTCCTAATGTAGAAGGGGGGGAAATTTATTCCAGCACCCCACTGCCCCTTTTAGTCGTTTATGAAGAACAAATACAAGCTTCGCAACGGGTGCCAGAATGAAAATTAAGAGATGGCATACTTCTGACAACTATTTGTGATTTATCCCCGATGGTGTGTAAGGAGGGAAGTAAGTAGCTCTTGAAATGCAACGCAAAGGATTGTGAGCTGCCATAATTGTTAGAAGGCTGCTGCGCCATATGAAAACCATCATCATCAACACCATCATCATCCTCATCATCCTGACAATGCCCTCTGAAGGGCTATAATCCTTCTATGTTCCGCTAATCAACCCGGTCTTGCGCTTTTTGTGGCAGAATTTTATCCGCTAACTTCGTAATCCTGACTTTGTTTTCCCCTCGCGCTTTTGTCTTTGCTTGGAATCCAGCCTATTGCGCTTAATGATCAGTGGTTATTTTGCCAACACGCTGCATGCCCTGCCTATGTCCACTCCTTGATTTCCACTATGAGGTGTCTTTAACACCCGTGAAAGATGTCCCGAACCATACACGGCACATTAAACGATGATATTGATACAAAACAGCCGCTAAACACGGCTGCATGAAAGAGGAGGACGAAGTGGGCTTTTTTTCCGTTGGATGCTGGTCTGGCGCCATATTATACTCGTCGAGTTCTGTGCGCTGTGAATAGATCATTAAACAAGTTACTCGTAACATTATTGGTGGAGGTGGACGACCCCTGTACCTCGATGGAGACGCGCAGCGGTCGCACCATCGGTGAGCTTTCGACTGCTTCGACTGCTGGTACTTCCTCTACGCCGCCCTCGTCAGTCCAAGCCACCACCTACGTCACACTCCCGCACCTCCGGGATCCCGGCACTTTCTCCGGTGATGGTACGATCGATCTTGACACTTGGCTGAAGCGGTACGAGCGCGTCAGTGCAACTCACCGCTGGGATCCCACGCTCATGCTCGCCAACGTGCTTTTCTACCTGGACGGCACTCCCCGAACATGGTTTGAAAGCCACGAAGCCGACATAACGAGCTGGGATCTCTTCAAAGAAAAGACACGTGACCTGTTTGGCGATTCATCTTTTCGTCAGCTCGCTGCGAAGAAGACTCTTGCCACACGGGCCCAGTATTCTACCGAATCGTACGTCTCCTACATTCTTGACGTTTTGGCCCTTTGTTCCAAGGCCGACCAGTCCATGTCCGAAGACGAAAAGGTTAACCAGGCCTTGAAAGGCATTGCCGATGATGCTTTCAACCTGCTGGTTTTTAACAACATCTCGAGCATCGACAACATCCTTAAAGAATGCCGACGTCTTGAACAAGCTAAAGCCCGCCGTGTAGCCCAAAACATCGTGCGCCTTCCGAACACAGCGACCACCTCTTCGTGTGACGACGTCTTCCACCAGGCCCCTCCATGTGACAACCTCACACGCATCATTCGTCGAGAGGTCGTGGCAGCACAACCGGTAGCCACGCCACTACCGACGCCTACGCCTTCCCCGACCACGATTTCTTTGATACAAGCCGTCGTTCGTCAAGAGCTATCGAATGTCGGCCTACATCCCGTACCTGCCGTATACTCTGCTGCGCCTTCTTTTCGTCCCTCTTCTGCTCCTCGCATACAACACAATCCGTCCGAATGGCGTACCCTTGATGACAGGCCCATATGTTTCAACTGTCGACGCGTTGGTCATATCGCACGTCACTGCCGCAGCCGCTGGGCTCCACCGTCCCATTATGCACCTCAGTATCACACCACTTCTGCTCGCCAGGCGTCCCCACCACTTTCTCCATCAACGCCGACCACATTTCCCGCTCCTACAGCACCTCTCAGCAGACCTCGCTACGACCGGTCACCGTCCCCAGCTCGTCGTCAGTCCCGGTCGCCCCCACAACGCCGTGCTGCCTCCCCGACTTATTCGCAGCATCTCCGACCGGAAAACTAGGCCGTGCAGCTTCTGGAGGTGGAGCTGCGTTGACGACCTTCGTAAGAAATTCTCGAATAACGTTAACAACGAACCGGAACCTTTTGGACGTTACTGTCGACAATGTTCGTGTCAGTGCGTTGATAGATACTGGCGCGCATGTGTCCATTATGAGTGCTAACCTTCGCCACCGACTTAGAAAAGTTGTCACGCCCGCCCTCAACCGAGCTGTACGAGTCGCCGATGGAGGAACTGCCGCAATTCTCGGCATGTGCTCTGCGCGAGTGTCTATTGGGGAGAGAAGCACTGTCGTTCTTTTCGCCATTATCGAACATTGCCCTCATGAACTCATTCTCGGTATGGATTTTCTAGCCACGCACTCTGCCCTCATAGACTGTTCAGCTGGCTCTCTCCATCTCGATTTACCCCTCTTTTCCGACCCGCCTAGCCCACCGCAAACCAGCCTCTGCTGCATTGATTTCACGCGTCTCCCTCCTAACTCCGTCACACATGTCGACTTATCCTCCGCGCCGCCAGTACCTGATGGTGATTACATAGTGGCCCCGATTCCTGCAGTGATGCTTACGCATGAGGTTGCTGTGCCACATATGATTCTGACGATTAAGAGAAACCGCACCTTCCTTCCACTGGTCAACTTTTCACTCACCACCCAAGTTTTGCCACAGGGTATCTCCCTGGCCAAAATTACTGCTCTCCAAGATGACCATGTCGAGCCCTTCAGAGTTGACGATAGCTGCAGCTCAGTCAGTGGTTCCACTCCATCACATTCTTGGGGTGCCGACATTGAGAGAATGGTGTCATCGGATCTCACGTCTGAGCAAGCTTTCGCGCTTTGCCACGCTCTTGAGGGCTATCGTAGCATTTTCGACTTTGCCAGCAACTCTTTAGGCCAAACGACCATTGTCACCCATCGCATAAATACTGGCCATGCAACCCCCATTCACCGACGCCCCTACCGTGTGTCGGCGTCGGAGCGTGCAATATAACAACATGAAGTCGGCAAAATGCTTGCGAAAAACATTATCGAGCCTTCATGCAGCCCCTGGGCTTCTCCAGTCGTCCTTGTTCAAAAGAAAGATGGAACATGGCGCTTTTGTGTCGATTACTGTCACCTTAACAAAATTACCAAAAAAGACGTTTATCCTTTACCTCGCATCGACGACGCCCTCGACTGCCTGTACGGCGCCACCTATTTTTCAACTATTGACTTTCGGTCAGGGTACTGGCAGATAGCCGTCGACGAGATGGACCGCGTGAAGACCGCATTCATCACTCCTGATGGTCTTTATCAGTTTAAGGTGATGCCCTTTGGACTCTGCAATGCACCAGCCACATTTGAAAGAATGATGGACTCATTGCTCCAAGGGTTGAAATGGTCCACCTGCTTGTGTTACCTTGACGATGTTATTGTCTTTTCGCCCACATTCGACTCGCATCTTGATCGTTTGTCAGCTATTTTGGACGTTTTTCGTCGAGCCGGACTCCAGCTTAACACCTCCAAGTGCCACTTCGCTCGTCGCCAAATATCTGTGCTTGGTCACCTTGTCGATGCCCGAGGCGTGCGTCCAGACCCAGAGAAAATTCGTGCAGTCACGAACTTTCCCGTTCCGAGGACCACAAAGGGTGTCCGCAGTTGTGTGGGGTAGTGCTCGTATTTCAGACGCTTTGTTAAGGACTTTACAACCATTGCACGCCCACTCACAGACCTCTTGAAGAAAGACGCCTCGTTTACCTGGGGCCATGATTAAGCGTCATCGTTTTCGCAACTTACGACACTGCTTACAACGCCACCAATCTTGGCTCACTTTGATTCATTAGCCCCAACCGAGGTTCACACGGACGCCAGTGGACATGGCATAGGAGCTGTGCTATTGCAGCAACAACGCGGACACGACCGTGTTATAGCCTACGCAAGTCGACTACGCAAGTCCACTACCTCTGTCCTGCATCAACTCCATGACGCTCCCATAAAGGGCCATTTGGGCGTTTCTCGCACGCACGTACGTTTCTCGCACGTCGGTTTTTTTTTTGGCCTGGACTTGCCCGCTCTGTTCAACGCTATGTCGCCGCTTGTGAGCCCTGTCAGCGTCGCAAAACGCCGTCTGCCCTCCCAGCCGGCTACCTTCAGCCGATCGACGTTCCCAACGAGCCTTTCTTTCGAGTTGGTCTCGACCTGTTGAGCCCTTTTCCACTCTCCACAGCCGGAAATAAATGGATTGCTGTTGCCACGGACTACGCGACGCAGTACGCAATCACACGAGCACTCCCGACCAGCTGCGCTACCGACGTTGCGGACTTTCTGCTGTACGACATAATATTAGTGCACGGTGCTCCCCGTCAACTTCTCACCGACCGTGGCCGCACGTTCTTATCAGCTGTCGTTCATGAAATTCTGAGGTCTTGTCATACCAAGCACAAATTTACTACGTCGTACCATCCCCAGTCAAATGGCCTCACGGAGCGCCTTAACAGGACCCTAACCGATATGCTTGCCAAATACGTTGCGCCAGACCACCACGATTGGGACATTCATTTGCCGTATGTGACGTTCGCCTACAACTCATCTCGTCACAACACTGCCGGATATTCGCCCTTCTATCTACTATATGGCCGGGACCCAACTCTACCTTTAGACACGTTACAACCTGCGGCCACTGAATATGCTGGTGAAGCCATTGCCCGCACCGACCACGCGCGCTAAGTCGCCCGTAACCATCTACAGGCTTCACAGGCGCGCCAACAACAGCTCTACGATTCTCACCATAGGGACGTGCACATTTCTCCGGGTTCTCTCGTGCTCCTCTGGTCACCTACTCGGCGTGTGAGACTGTAGGAAAAACTGTTGTCGCCCTACACTGCACCATCCCGTATCGTTCGCCAAGTGACAGACGTCACGTACGAGATTGTTCCAACTGATCCAACAAAGTCATCGTCAGCTCCGAGCGACATTGTTCACGTGGCTCGGCTAAAGCCCTATTACCCCCCTTCGACATCATCTGCGTAAATTTAGCACCGGGACGGTGCTTCTACCGCCGGGGTTATGATACAAAACAGCCGCTAAACACGGCTGCATGAAAGAGGAGGACGAAGGGGTTTTTTTTTCCGTTGGATGCTGGTCTGGCGCCATCTTACTCTTCGAGTTCTGTGCGCTGTTAATAGATCATTAAACAAGTTACTCGTAACAATATGACTGGTTAGACTGAGCTAAGTTATTGAAACCCCTTTTACAAAATATGGACGCGAGCTTCCCGACCTCTTTCTACCCTTCACGCACGCGCCTATGAAGCTAGGTGAAAGACGAGTAATGAATTAACTACACGTGTCTCTTCACCCCGATTAGGGCGACAGCTCGTGGCGTGGCTGCCCTGTGGTTATACTGGTTTATGTTCTCGGCGATGTTCGGTGTTGTTCACTCGAGCCCAGATGGCACACTTGTTAAAGGAGATACGAATGTGGACATAGAAGACAGGGGATTCAATTGCAAAGATTGAACGAAAACCGCACAAAATACCTCGATTTTATTCACCACGATATCAAGGCTTTCTCTAAATCGATTCAAAGGGTCTTTTTACTTGTATGTACAAGTGATCTAGTTCACAAAATATGATACCCGTATTACACACTTCCTGCATCGTTCAGCAATCAATCGCTTTTCCAAACATATTAGCCATTGCTTTAGCGCAAAGACTAGCATACTACGAATGTTATAAGGATAAATTTTACGTAGCCAAAACTTTCGTGGTCAATTATTTTTAAGGAAGACGAACTTATAACACAAAATAAATACAGAAACTCAAAATAATGTTACGCAGTCCACTTCAGAAAAAATGATTAAATGCACAAATTACCGCTATTTATTCAGTCGTCTATTAAATCCCTGTCATCGCAGAATCAAAACAATGTGGTCGTTTTGAGTTGGCACCTCTATCTGGGCACTTGAAAGCGGCCGCGAAAGCTTCGTCATGTCGCAGAACCACATTGAGCAGCTTCACCAGGTTCGAGTCTCCGCTGTCGCAGAGGGAGTCCCCAAGCCTGAGAAAAAACAACTGGCTCTCGGAGACACTCGGCCAGTTGGTCGACACGTTCCACGACTTGTCCCATCTGTCGGTTTTAGTCGCACTCACGACCGTTCTAAGAGCGAGCACGACTTCTAGAATGTCCCTGCGCTGCATCAGTGTGGCCGTTTTACCGACGAGGCAAGACAGAAGGCCGCTTTCCTTCTTCAGAAATGCGGCTGTCAGTTCGCCTTTCTTGTCTAGCAAGAAGTGCCAAATGGCCTTGGCTGCAGGGACGCCTAGTACAGGAGCGTTCATCAGATGTTTGCGGGAGTTGAGCACGTCCAAGAGCGCATATGACCACGGTGTAAAGACCACCCATGGCTCCGAGGCGTACACCGCATCACCTGTAAATAGCCACCTGGGAAAGTGCAGTTGTCTTCTAGTGCTCGCCTGTCGGAACTCGTAGTCTTTGATTGAGAGTAAAAGCGCACTGAAGTTGCTTACCGGCGCCGGAGGAGTGAGATTTCGCGGCAAGGCATTGTACGGTAGAAACGGACTTAGTCCCTGCAAGTAACTAAGCAATGCTTTGCCTTGTCCCGGAGCTAGAAGAGTGATCACGCCTTTTCCGACGGTGTTGGTGACCTTGAAAAAGATGTCCCTCGCGAGCTGGTTCTTCGGTGCATTGACTATAACCTCAGCGTAATAGTTAACCCATATGTGCGGCAGGCTTTTCTCAAACAAGCATTGATGCTTGGAGTCGGGAGTGGTGCTCGCCGAACTGTTCATGGCGGTCAGGTCTTGATAAAGGCACGCGACGGCACGCGTCAGTACCGATGCCAGTGGCAGTGGTGTGGAGACGCGCGTGGCCAGCTGCTTGAAGACTGCGAAGATCCTTCCGGGTAAACTGACACAGACCATCCGAACATGAATAGGCGCCGACGTTTGGAAGACGCGGCGGGACAACGTGTCCCACGCCGTCGTAGCATTGGACGCGCGAAACATGTTTGGGCTACAGCTTGATACTATGCTGTTCAACCGATCGTCGAAAGTTGCCTCAAAAGCCCAGTACTCACTCAACCGTATCGATTTCTGCGTGTGATCTTCTACAGCGTGAAGCACGCCATCGATGCACTGAGGACATGTACTGTTGAACGACGCCAAAGAGGCGGCGAGCATTCTCATGGGAGCGTCGACTCGAAATGTCGGGTGAGGCGAGTCAATTACTGTAATGTCCACCGGTGTCTTGATGCGTAGCCTGAGCGAGAGGAATGCTATGAAGAGCAGAAGTTGGTCGGCATTCATGGTACGCTGCAGCTGGGCAGCGTGAAAGATGGCTAGCGTCATTTCCTTAGCGAATTCCAACGGCCCCCTGCGCAGCGAGGCTTCGCACCGTGATCGTAGAACGTCGAGCAACTGGCCCGAAAGCGCCTCGGGGTAGTCGCGAGAGTGTGCCAGAGCCTCGCGGGCGTTCCAAGAGTTCCAACGAAACGAGGAGGTCTTCTGGCTTGCGGTCCTTTTGCGCGTGCACACGTACCGCTGGAAGTCCTCGCAGGGGTCTTTTTCGCGGTCTACGTGCAGGCCCTCCAGAAACGCGAGGCAGCAGAATGAGTCTTTGGTCGACTTATGTTCATCGCTGTTAGCGCCCGACTGAAACTGCCTGATCTTGTTAGACAAACCCCAGAGGAAGAAGATGCAGGCTAACCCGACGGTCAGACCCGAAATCACCATGGCGGCGAGCTTGCGAGGGCTGTTCACACGACGCTGCTGAGCCGGTGAGGGTGAAAGGTACGGGAAAGGCGAATGGAAGCTGCTCGGCATTGTCGAGTCCTTGCCGAGGCGCGTAGTGGTTGACGGGGCGCGTTCGTACGACCACGTGACTTCTTCGGCTCTTCTTCTCCTTCAGCTTCGGTCGTTCTCCCAGGCGCGATGTAAGTGAAACGCGTGGACGAAAAAAAAAATAAGACTTGCCGGGACTGCATACGTTCACTTGTAGTCAAGATAACGAATATACTGTCTGGTCTGAAACAGAGAAAAACAATCTTTGCACTCTCTTTGTTTTACATACGTTATTTTCCTCTGGTCAATATGTAGTACCAAAAATGTTTCACTGACTCATACAATAAATTCTTGGCCGATCCCACTGAGTGGGTGTGAGCTATGTTTGAGGCATCATCATCATCATCATCATCGCTACCTACGTGCAAAACCTAACACCACGAAAATAGTCCGCATGATATGCAAGTATGAGAGTATGTGTCAAAATAAAAAAAAATAGAAGATATGGAAAACTTGGGCGCATTGCCTCGTCTTCATTGTAGACTCCTGCGATTGTAAATAAGGAGAACGCTCAAGGAAAATGTGAGGTGGTAACACCATTGTTACAGCTTATAGCAAATTTCGAAACTGTTGATGACTGGTCCAGAATTGAGTGGTTCGTTAGCAGCAGTAATGTTTTTGCTAACCAACAACTCAATTTTTTGTCAATTAAGCGCAGTTTCTGTAAGCCACAGTTAAATGGTAAACAAGAACAATAGAAAAAGGTAAGCGTATCTAAGGAAGCTAAAGAGATATTATTGCGATAGCGTAAAAAAGCTCGTTTCGCAGATATTTCGGTGTAGGTTCAGCATTGCTGGATCTAAACTAAATATTGGCGTTGTCCTTGGGCGAGAAGTTAAGATAGTTCTAAAAGAAATGACAAAAATCATTGTTTTTTTATTTTGTAAGGACTGAACTCGCAATTTCTTCGTGGCAAGCAGGTTTTTTTTTCTCTTTTTTTAAGTCCACCAGATTTCCCGTGTTTGCGAAATCGACGTTATGCGAAGCGTGCAGAAGGAAGGTGAGCATGTGGTAAATTTTTTCTCAGCTACGCGTTATGAAATGGTGCTTAATATATGTTCAGATATTTCACGCACAGACATATGTTGAACAGTCGCACATGTTTATTATATAACCAGATGTTTTCACTTGCGCAATAATACCACATGACTATTAGCAACACTAGAAAACATCAGCTCATACTAAGCGCTGGTGTTGGCGAGGATGGTAGGCCTGGACGCTTCGATAGCCTGCACCACACTCATAATTGACGTTTTACGAACATTAGGGCCTACTCAGAGACCAGGCGCGGCTTTGTAGCAGAATACTTGATTGACATGCACAATGCTGAGGTCTGATTCCTGCGGGGGCACTGATATCCATTTTTTGCGTTCATCAGATCAATGCTGCCGATCCCAGCTTTTTATTAACTCCCACGCATTAAAATTACCGATGTCTGCTCTCACTGTTCGTAGGTAGATACTAAGTGTTAATAGCCTGTGGCACATACCCGCTTACCAGGGGCACATACCCGCCCATGGGTTTGTGCCACTGTCGTGCGGGAAGTGTTCGGCGACGTACGCGACGAGATTGTGTCACTATACATGTCTTGACAAGGGCGTCATATTCGGGAAATCATAGAGAGACGGGGGTGGGGGTGGTAACCCTCCCGTCTCTCTAGTAAATTTGGTTCCAGACAGGTTAAGGGGCTGATCACGAGAGCACCCGGACGTAGATAGATAGATAGATAGATAGATAGATAGATAGATAGATAGATAGATAGATAGATAGATAGATAGATAGATAGATAGATAGATAGATAGATAGATGGACGGACGGATGGACGGACGGACGGACGGACGGACGGACGGACGGACGGACGGACGGATGCGCAGATAGATGCCAAAAGTGCTTACAGGACGCAAAAAAAATGCTTCGCATATCAAACTTCAGCCTTTCCATAAAGCGCAGCAAAGTCACGGCGAAAGGGGCAAGAGCATCATCTCTAGAGCCTTTCGCCAACTCTTTTAAATGCGAAGCCTTTCCTAGCAAACTTCGGTGACATTGAGCCTATCTATCTATCTATCTATCTATCTATCTATCTATCTATCTATCTATCTATCTATCTATCTATCTATCTATCTATCTATCTATCTATCTATCTATCTATGACTTCTAGCTCTCCTGACCGTTTCGATAATGGTATGGATACCAACTTTTGTATAGCATAACATGACTGTATGACGAACATATTTGACTAGTGATAGCACGAAAATAATAACAGGTATGCCACGAATGTCATAATTTTCATTTCATGGTCATGTGGTGGTTTCGTTCACATGGCATGTTGCAAGAATAGTATGGTATGATATGGTATGATTGCATAGAGAACGCAAGCGACAGACCCTAACATGAAATTCATGACAAGCATGCCATGTAACAACATGACTACATGCCATGCTCATGATGCGCTCGCAGCCGTTTCGCCAGCGTCACATATACCAAATTTGGTATTACGGTACCTGAATGGATGATGAGGGTATGTGACTGGTGCAAACATGATAACCATGAGATGCGTGTCATGTAACAGCATGACTACATGTGAAGCACATGATGCTTTCACGGCCATTTCGCTAGCTTCACATGTACCAAACTCGGTATTACGCGACGTGAACGGACGACATAGGTTAATGACATATACAAACATGATAATCACGACATGCTTGTCATGTAACAACATGACTAAATGCCACGGTCATAATGCGCTCACGGCCGTTTCGCTAGCTTCACTCATGCCAAATTTGTCATTACTTGACGGCGATGGATGGCGAAAGTAGGTGACTGGTGCAAACTTGATAATCATGAGATGTGTGCCGTGTGAGAACATGACTAGATGCCGCAGTCAAGGAGCCAATACATTTCGACGTGACGTGGTGCGTGTGCGCGCCGGCGTTCATTCCGCCGCGTCACGCCGGCGTTGCGACGCCAGGCGCCGGTCCTGCCATATACTTGCAGGCGCGCGCCACGCTGCGCTGCTTTGACGCATGTGCGTTTCAGCGCGTCCGGCGTCCCTCCATCACAAAAAAAGGTAGACGCAGTGTTGTCTGGGTAACGCATCGGCACGTTACCCAGACAACAATGTCACATTTCAGACAGGTCGCCGTGAGGCCGCGGCGACGTACGCTTGTCGCGCGGTCACGCCTGGCATCAGACTATAGCGTGCTCGCGTTTTGCTAACGTAGCATCACTGTGCCTAGCGTGCGCGCGCGTCAACGCTACATTGAAGTATATTGATTCATGACAAGAACATGACAACATACCACGCTCATAGCGTGCTCGCGGCCATTTCGCTACCTCCACATATACTGAATTTGGTATCACGTGACGTGAATAGATGACGAAGGTAAACGAAGCATCTAAACATGATAATCATGACACGGAAGTCATATAAGGCATCATTTACCTCCACCTCGTAACGTTGTGCTGATTTTAAAGTGACAGATCAACCTTTCGCATTCGTGCTTCGCATATCATCAATTCCCAATGTACGTTAATGGGATCTGTCAATTTTTTTAAGCTAACAGTGCAAGGACGCTTGTGACATAACCACTCCACCGTTATTTGACATGGGAGGTGGTGACGATGAATAATTATGAATACGTCCATTGTAATAAGTTTGAAGCATACGACGACCTACTCATAATTTAATCGATCTTGTGTGACGCCTTGTTACAGATTTCGCATTCTGTGACGCCTGGTTGTTCTTTTATGTTTCAACCATCTTATATTACGTATGTCAGTGCGGTTCCCGACATGATGCTTCTTTGGGTTTTTTTTATGCGCAGCTGTTTTTGAGTCCCAGCGAGGCTCAGTGGTACAATACTGGAATAGCGTGGATAGGGCCCAGGTTTGAACCACTTTCCATCCTTGACATTCATATTTTTTTTAGCGCGATAACATTAAAGAGCTCGTTTCGCAAGACTACGACATCCACGTGATGTACTGCAACTGACGTTAGCATGCTGACGCTGACGCCCTCTCGCACTCCCTTTTGCTTGACGAGAGTGCACCCTGCTCAGTACCTTACATTGCTGTTTCTGTAATCTATGTTCACATGATCACTACCGAACAGCGTAAAGGTCATTGGATCACCCTGCAAAAAGATTTGCTCTCTGATCCGCAACACCATTTACGCGCGCCTTGCGTCGGCAAGCACATAATGTCACCATACGTGACAGCCTCCTGCATTGACGCAATGACAACGCCAACGGCCGGCAGTGGCTACTCGTGAACCCCGCCGTCTGAGTTCAGAAATATGCTAGTTCGTCCACTCTGACCCACAATGCGCGAACTCTGGTGTATCGAAAACTTACCACCTACTTCTTTCTGGCCAGGGGTGTACCGCTACGCGCAGAATTTTATTCGCTCTTGCAGCCTATAGATTGCCAACGCCGCAAACCGTGAGTACACATGTCGCTAGTCAGTCTACAACCGTTACCTTGCTCTGACCGTTCGTTTGAGTGCGTCGGTATTGATTTGTATGGACCACGTCCTCTAACGTCAACTGATAAGCGCTGGACCATCGTCGCTGTAGACCATCTGACGCGATACGCCGAAACCACCGCCCTCTCTGCGGCTACTGCGAGCGTGATGGTGCCCCTTTTTTGCTGCACCGATTCATACTGAGTCATTGTCCAACCCAGGAGCTGTTCAGCGATCGAAGTCGAGTCTTCCTGCCGGAAGTCATTGAAGCCATTCTTACGAATTGCCATTCTGTCCTCTGCAAAACTACTGCGTACTATCCCCAGACAAATGGACTGACCGAGCGCTCTAACCGCTCATTCGGCGACATGGTTTAGATGTACGTTGTAAAGTTTAGCCTGGAAATTCGTCTGAGCAGACGCCATTGTGCGTAAGCCGGTCTACTGGGGAGGCTCACAATCCCTTCGGCGCCTAATCTGCCAGACGCTGTCGAAGATTTGAGCAATTACCCAGACAATGTGGCAAGCAAAGGCGAGTTCCAGACTTTCAAATGCAGGCCCTTTCGTCGTCCCTTCGAACAACAGCTGTGCCTGATGACCTCGGCGACTCATTGGGAGACGGGGAAGCTATTGTGACCGGCGCCAGAGCTGACGGGGGAGCGGCGCTCTTTTAATCCTCAATCAAGTAGCCAACCGGCCGGCTGCCTATGCCCGCGAGGCATTGTCCCTGCTAGCCGGAGGATGAGACGTCGTGTCGCCACGACATCGTAAACAGTTCCAGAGAGGACAGCAAAGACAGCATCTTTCTTGGAAGAGACCGTGGCGGCCGCCGCAAATCGCCCCGCTAATTGAGCGAACAAATCGGCAGACCCTTTGATGTATGCTGTCAGGATCGTGGGACCTCTCGACTAGCGGCACACACACGACGAGGAAGAGCCCTGCTGGCGCCATCTTGCAGTGCAGAGTTCACGACTCAATGTTGGACGTTCACGTGGACCGTGCATGCTCGTCTCCCTCACTTGTTGTGTGTGTGTGATTAGTGTTCCACTCGGAGAGGAGGAGCCCGAGAGGGCTTAAAACGACGCCGCAGAGTGCTGGACGTCGCTCTGAACCATGTAACGGTTCAACCACCACGCTCGTGGTTTGTGAAACCCCTAACCTTTCTTTGCTGTAAATATGTGTAAATAGTGCCATAAAGCTGTTTTGTTTTCGTATCCTCCTGCGATCCTCCTTCGACATTAACAACTGGTGGCAGCGGTGGGATGCCATCAGCGAACTTCCTCCTTTCTACCTTTACAACGTCGCTTTCGACCACGCGAATCGGGGCGCTATACTTCCCTTCGTCTGCTACGCCTATAGAACGCCGCCCCCAGAGCACTACTGGTTTTTCGCCTTTCTTTTAACTGTACGGCAGGCACCCCTTGTATGCCATCGAAACAATACTCCCGTACAGGCCAGATCCATCTGAGTGTGTGCCTACTTCGGACGCAGCTACGACAAATGAGCAGGAGCGTCAGAAGAGTATTTGTGATGGCTCCGCCACTTCCGAGCCTACGTTCCTCCCGGGAAGGCTCGCATGGCTTTCGGTTCCTACCTCTGTAGCTGGCTTCTCTTCAAAACTGCTGCCCAAATACGAAAGCCCCTACTGTGTCATCGAGCGCACATTTCCGGTCAACTACCTGATCGAACCCATCGAACGATCTTCGGGCATGCGTCGTCGAGGGCGCGACATTGTCGGCGGCTCCCTTTTCGTACATGGGGTAATTGTAGCGAAGCCTTAGGAGTTGGAAATGGGTTGCATGTGCACATCCTAGTAGGTCATCTCCAAACAGGGCGCCGCTCGCGCTGAGGATTCATGTCTTGCTGTGACTGTCGCCATTACGCGCCGTTGCTAACTGCCTGCTAGCAAACGCCTTGACAAAACAAACGAACTAAGTGTTGGGTGAAACCTGAGCAGAGTGAATTTATACTGCCTCAATGCTCTGTGTTAGTGTGAAGCTATGAGGGTCCCAGATATATGAGGTGTATTCTAGCTGACGATGATATAAAGCATCAGATTCAGTGGGACAAGACAAAAGTTTTTTTAAAGGTAAACCGAAGTATAAGTCTCTTTAGCTATTAGGTAATGAGCGTTATCTTTCTATCATAGGCTAATAGATTTGTAAACACCAAGGTAGCGATAAATAACCGTGGATTTCAGGGGGGTTTTGTTAAGAAGGGTATTGTGGGGTATTGTTGGGTGTTGGACGGAGAGGTAACCATTGCTCCTGTTTACGCGCGTCCTTTTACACTCTCCCATAGTAGAGTACCTGTTACTCTAAATCGTTAATCACTTTTTCTAACCCCCCCCACCCCCTTTTTTACACTTAGCAACCTTCAGATCCACGTGTCACGTGCTGCGCCAGTGAGTTAGGATATCTAAATGATTTGGTAATGGTGTTACGTCCTAATGATTGGTTATTTTCCGGTGAATGATACAGTCGTGGCAAATAAATAAACCTGATGAAACATCAAAGGCTTGCGCCTTAACAGAACACTGCAGAGAAACAATGACTTGGTTAACAGATTGACAAACTGCACTCTGAGAACTCTAACCCTACATGTCTCACTATCACATGCTCATGATTAGCGGAGAAAATCGAGGTCGAAGTTTCATTTTTTAAATTTTGTGCTGTAATCTCCACTCGTGATGTCGATAATTTGAAAAGGTATTTTTCGTATTTTCACGACACTGTCTCGATAAAATATTGTGAAACTACGTGTGCTAGTTTTATGGCAACCGTAGTTGACAATACTTTTCATTTTCATCAGTCACAAGTTATGGAGGATCCTATATGTGTCTTCAAAACCTATGCCGTCACGGTTCTTTGTGGCGGCAATCTGAAGGTGGCGTCTCTGCCCACATTTTATTTTCGCGTATTTTAACGCTCAGTGAGCGCCGTGTCACGGTAAGCACATGCGGCACTTCATACTAAGGTAAACAAAGTGCAAATCAAGATGTAAAGGGAAGCTAAAGCACTTTTCTTAAACACTTGCTAACTTAGGAGCGTGTAAAGACAGTTTGATCTCAGAATAATTATAAAATCGATGCGAGAGTTTTTAAAAGTGACCGCCAATAGCACATTTTGGCGAAAAAACAGTGGCAGTGGCCTCCGGTCTTCTTGAGACGTCGAGTGAATACGGTGACGTCATTTTCGGTATGCCGCGTCATCTCCAACAACAGCACTGCTGAAGTGTGAGCTCTTCGATTAGTTCCGGCAACGGCACATCATGGGTTAGTCACGAAGGTCGTGGTCGAAGATGAGAACGAACACTTGCTCTGGGCTGGAGGAAACGAAGATGACGTATGTTTCCACGCCAACACTTGAAACGTGCTCGCGGGGGCGGAACAACACAAGCTTTCATTTCGCCTGTTCTAAAGCCCCTGCTGCTACAACCGCGAAAACAATTGTGACATCGTCAAGAATAATGCCGGTCCTTCCTAAACACGAAATTTGATCGAATTATAAAGTACCTTCAGTTTCCCTTTTAGTAACAACATACAGACATGCGCAGTCTTCACACAGCCTTACGCTATCCGGCTATCAAACAATTTGCTCTCCTATGTGCACATCATCCCCCACGTGTCACTGATACACCTTTCTCATTTTTGTTTAATGCAGTAGCCTTCGATCAACTTACGCGCAGTTTTATACCTTATCCTATAGTATATTAAACTTTTTAAAACGTGGTGCACACCCACAGGCTTTGCAGTGCATAGGCAAATACGCCCATGCATTGACAGCTGCCTCCGAAGCAATTTTGTGGAGAGCGAACAGTTAACGTATACTAGAACTGCCACTGGAAAACAAGATACTCAAACCGTAAGACCTGCAGTATTTCCTTATGTTCATAAGGTCTCCCACAGCCTGAGAAAAGTAGGAGGCAGATATGGGGTACCAGCCGCCATTTCCGCGCCCATAAACTGGCTCAGATGTGCCCTAGAACTGCTCGGGAGGAGGCGAGCCGTCAGGGATACGGCAAAAAACATAGCACGGCGTACGGGAAATGTGCCGAAGGCGTGGTTTATGAAATTCCCCTTTCTTGTGGCAACTCGTACGTCGGAACCACTTGGCGCTGTATTGATGAACGGGCTAGGGATAATTAATTAAATGTAATGAAGGACGGTTTGGCGCATTTGCCAATGCACTGCAAAGCCTGCGGTGGTGCACCACGTTTTAAGGAGTTAGATATCCTAGGTAGGAGTAGGTATACAACTGCGCGTGAGATGATGGTAGCCCAATACATTAAAAAGAAAGGTGAAAAGTGTGTGACGTTGTACGTATCGGAGAAGAGATTGCTCGATAGCTGTATAGCGTAAGGCTGTGTGAAGAACGCGCAGCCTGTATGTTGTTACTTAAGTCTGGGTTTGCGCTCGGCCTGCTTTAGTTGGAAGTGCCCCGTGTGCTTGTCGATGTGTGTTCCTTCGCTCTGTGTTTGTGATATTTGCGGCAAAAGTATGTCAATAAGCAACTACTAACTGGGTCAACAATCAATCTTGTTACAAGAGTAATGTTTTCGGGATGGTGAAATTATACAGTACTAATATGTGAAAAACAGTTTTGCCCTTTAGTGTCCCTTTAACAGAACGTGCAGAGGTATGTTATGTCAATGAATTAAAACGAACTGCAGCGACATTTACGATAAAAGTGAGCGAGCCGGGATAGCGGACGTGGTTTCCTCATGCACTGCGGGTTTCACAACTTCGAGGTCAAATTCATATGAACCGAGAACGAGACACCTTTCTCTTAAGCCTTGTACATTCTCCAGCTGTCGAGTTTACAACTTGCTTTCACAACTCCATCACTACCGTCTTCCGTCTACTTTACAGCTCTTCTCAGCGTGGAATATGCGGTCTTGTCAGGCAAGTGAGCCGCCACTCAACAGGAATTTCTAAGATGGGCGGCTGCGCTAGAAGAATTGGGATGGGCAAACCGGAAAAACTTTTGTAATCAAGCCTTATTCCTGAACATCGACGTGCGACAGGGTAATGTGTCGCCTTGTAAGTGGTACTAGAGTGACGGCGAAATGGTGGAACGTCCGCTTCCAGTGAAACAGGTACGGGATGCGACTCCCAGTGCTGATGTGCGATCCACCGGTTTTCATTGACTCAAGCAATTGGGGACATATCTGCTTCTCTTTCAAGCACTTCTGGTCGAAAACTTATTTCCTATTTTCTAAAAATTCAGGAAATTGTTGTTTTAAATTATTGTTTTAAATAGATGGTAATGTTTAAATTATTGTTTTAAATAGATGGTAATGATTCCCTTTAAGTGTTATGCTGGACCAGAGGCGCAGCCAGAGAGTTTTTATTCAGGTTTGGGGTTCACCAATCGGTATGCATGTTCATGCGTGCTTTTTGTGTGTGCATGTATATATACGCCAGAAAAGTGAAAAATTGAGAGAAAATTGAAACAATCTCCCAATACCCTTAACTATTCCCATGCACTGGATACAGCAGTACTGGAGCATACTTCCCAATAAGCACGACTTATTTGTCAGCATAATTGGCGAAAATAACTGATTGGCTTTATTAAAAGTGCAGACGGTTTTCTTCAGGGAAGCATATGACCGTCTTTTTTTTTTTTTGTGATCGTTGCGGCATATTATGAAGGACGTCTGAACCACGTGTGTCTTTCCCCGTGGTGCCTGAAATCACTCCACCAGTTTGAAGAAATAAAAGTTAACCCAAGAAACACACCAGGCCACAGGTGCGCCTGCGTGTCACTAAGGAATCTAAGCCCGTGACTACAGGGTCGCCTCGATTATTAAAGCGATCGCGTTAAAGAGCTCGTTTCGCAGTAATTACGGCGTCCGAGTCGTCGGTTGGTAGTGAAAATTTGTCATTTTATGCATGACCGAAAACTCGAGATTGATGTAAATAAAATAAATAAATGGTAAAAATCCTGGAGCAGAGTGGGGACCGAACCAGGGTTGTTTGGCTGTAGGTGCGTATCGAGCCCGGATCATTTGCGCTGCAAGCGGATGTTCCACCACAGGGTGGCGCATCTGCTTGTGAAAACAGTGAAAAAACCTTCCTGTGTTTGGAAATGCAGTGAAAGTAGCTTTAATGCTCCACAAGCTCACGCGTCAAGTATACATGCTTCACAATGCACATGAAATATTGCAGTAACAACTCCTGGTACAAGGGTGTATTGCCAACAAGTTCGGAATATGTGACTTTTATAGTGGCTCCGTGGTTGAAAGCTGGTGCCCGCTAAAAAGGCACACACACTACTGCACCTGTTTCCTTAAGGCCACGTAGTGGGTGCATAGCCAGTTCGCAAATGTTTCATGCACTAAGTGCTTGAAGTAGGAACAGGGTATCGCTTTCACGTTCAACTCCTAAAGGCGAAGCTTCAGAGTCCTGTCATCTTTCTTAAGTGGGCGAAGAAAGGCTCCAACCATGCTCTCAGTGGTTAATAAGTATTAATATCTGATAGCGCTTTGATCCACCACAACCATATGGTATCGACCAATATCCGCCCCTTCCGTGCAAGCAGATAACTTCTTCTGCCGCGCATACCCCATACCTTGTTGGCAGGAGCGAAAACAGAAATGTTTTTCGGAGGCGTAGGGGCATGGCTTGGCGGGTCACTTCCAGGCTACGCCACTGCTAGAAGGTCCTGACATGCTCTTGAAGTTTGTGTGCCTACAGTTCAAACAGCACTCGTGAGCAACTCGCGAAGTCCTTTCCGGCTGATAATTGTGATGATGTCCGCGACTCCCGATGTTTTGTTTCCGCCGCATGGTGCTCAGGTGCCCTGCAAACCGACTCTCCTTGCAAGACGCAGGTCGAGGTGAGCTAGGTGCAATCGCACCGCAAAGCGAGATATGGCGCCAGTGCTTTTGCGGCGAAACAATGGCTCTGGTGTTGCTCTTCTCGTGGACCTTGGAAGGGGTGGCTCGCGGTCGACTCTTGCGCGCGATGGTGTTTTCCCCTGGCACTGTACTGCCGAAACCTTTCTGTTTTCCCAAATTTGCCTTCGTTGGGGCCGCATGAACCGTGGACCTTGCTTTGGATATCAGGCAGGGTGAACTTTACCCCCTCGTAATACCGACATGGTCAATCGATTGATTGATAAGTGGGTTTAAACGTCATAATTGATTGATTGATTGATTGATTGATTGATTGATATGTAGGGTTTAACGTCCCAAAACCACCTAATGATTATGAGAGGCACCGTAGTGGAGGGCTCCGGAAATGTCGACCACCGGGGATTCTTAAACGTGCGCCCAAATCTGGGCACACGGGCCTACAACATTTCCGCCTTCATCGGAAATGCAGCCGCCGCAGCTGGGATTTGATCCCACGACCTGTGGGTTAGCAGCCGAGTGCCTTAGCCACTAGACCACCACGGCAGGACCTGATCCTGCTTCTGTTAAAATGAAACTGAGAGCTCCAACAGTCGCGACCGAAGCAACCATCATAACCGCATCTACCCTGTGTTCTTAGTTTCGGCGCTCACGAAGCGTGGAGGGTGTGCCTTCTGCTAGCCGGCCGAGATCTGTTTAGAGTAGACCTTTGAAATTCGGTGATGAATATCTCGAACTGCGGGCATCTTGCACGATTTCTGTGAGAATGTACATGCCGTGAACCGGCGCGCATTACAACTTTGTAACATGTAGAACAGCCCCAAGGAATAATGAAAAACGTAAATAATGAGCTTTATCTAATTAGTTCCGTCAATGTCATTGCATTTGCGGCAAAGGATTTCCGCATAGGCATTAAGTATGTGTGTGAAAACGACTGTATACTCTACAGCGTGACGGCGATAAAATTTTGAGAAAAAAATTATTTTAGGAACGTAATACCCTGCGTAGTTTTTTTTTGTTTTCTAATTAAACTACTCCTAACAACTAAGTGGAGAGAAGTAGCCGTCACCAAGAGATCTTAACGGAAAAACCTTCCAGCTTTCATTCGCGTTTTTTTTTTCTGCTAATGAAGTACATGAACAAAGGCTCATCGCGTTCGCGGCGAAATGTGTTAGGTACCCAGAGCAAGTGAGGGCAGAAAAAGAATGACGCCATATGGCAACCTGCCAGCGCTGATGGTGTCTTATCGGAATGTCTATTCGTTATCAGCAGAAAGGTAAAAAAGAAAAAAAAAACATGACCACCGCGAGTCCATAAAGTTAACGAGCCCGGCGGCATAGACTGCAGCTCCGGTTGAGTCCTACATCGCGCATGAGAAACGGACACAACTAGTACATAGCAGTGGCTTTACTTTCAGGAGCGAAGCTCCTAATGCTATCACGATGTGCGTTGACGCCGTCGTTGTCATAGCATCTCGTCTAACCGGAACGCAGGCGTTACATATACCGTATAAATATGGCGTTTATAGCACGCACACAAATTGAAAATAGACCGTACTCTATCCGCACATCTGTCTGTCCGTCTGTTCATCTGTCCATCTTAGCGCCCGTTCGTCCATCTGTCTGTCCTTTATAACAGTCGGTGACACCAACGTAGACAATATAGGCTTTTAGACCTAGCTTCGCTTCATCATCAGCATTCACTTCATGGATCTGCAGTAATTTTCCGGTTGCATTTCTTGTTCCACTAGGATCAGTCTAGGTACTTTTTACAGATACCTGTTCTGTGAGTACCTCTTATACGAATCCCTTTATGTGCTGCCAACAGCAAAAGTTCGTAGGATGAGGTGTGCGTGGCGGAGCGGCGGGAAACAGCATTGCTGGGCCGGCTACCGTGACGTGCACCATGGTTTTGAGGTTATCTGCTACGGCTTTGAAGGTTAGATTCAGGTACGAAGCATGGTAGCTTCGACACCACGCCGCGGCACAGCATTGGGCGCTTCATTACGCGCTGCACATCCCGCAAACTTTTGCTATTGACAGTATGAATTAGCAGCCATCGTATACCGGTTTAGTAAGGATTTAGGCTAGCGGCCTAAATATTTGTACCTGATGTTTTCCAAGTAATGTAATCATTATTCTTTTGTCAACACCAGTAAAAAGCTTCTTTCGCAGAAATTCCAGCTTAGGTGTCGGCGTGGACGTCGTTGGCTGTGATATAGGAGTTATTGTGACCATTGAATAAATCTTAAATGTCAGAATTTCCGTGCGACGAGGCGTCATTTATTCCTGCTAAAACTAAAGAACAGATGAACTGTGCATGCCAAAGAACCGGCATATGTGCGAAGAAAATAGGCAGCGCTGCAGATATGACAGGTGTGCACTGTTGGTTGATTTAATTCATCTCTGTAAGATGCCACAGACGCCGAATGAAAGTTCAAATAATACGTTTCCTTGTAAAACCGATTCAAGTTAAACAGTAGCACACTTAAACATTACTATCTAGTCACGTGTTGGTATCATATTAGCTGGCGTTGACTTGAAGCGCACTCGTGGAGCAGTCGCCGGCGATCGCCTTAGCGTTAGTCCTTAGTGGTCAAGGTCCTATCAAAATTAATTTGAGATCAAATTTTGTACTAGTGCACACAAAATAACGTCACTTGTTTATTAGCTACTCCGTCACGTTTGCTTTATTTTTTGTTCCGCCGGAAGTGTTCCCCCCTCACAAAAATGACGTTAAGCCCCATTTATGAGTAGATTCACTGTATATGCTATCTTTAGAATGTGCTGTAACTAGATAAAATAAACAGTAACTGTATGCATGAGCACCTCATCAGCCGCAATTTTCTTTAACGTATAGGCTTCCATGGAGCCTTCGCTACCAGTCGTATCTACCTTGGCCGGGATTTGATCTCGCAACCTGCGGATCAGCAGCCGAGTACGTTAGCCCTATATACCACTGTGGTGGGGCGCGCTAGGATGGGCTACTCGTCGCTTCACAGCGCGCGTCACTAGACTGCTGTACCAACGGCGAACTATGTATGCATAACGCTGATGGCATGCCGATCTCGGGAGCTTTTCAGCGTGTTTTCTGCATTGCCAGTGACATGGCGTAAAGGCCGCACTTTAGAGGTCAGCGCCGCGCTCGTTGGAATGTTAGCGCTTGTCTCACCCGTGCAAAGTACACGGGAGCAGATATGAGTGGTCAGGCATGTGCGCACACCTAATAGATGCGAAGCAGCTCTATGACTGGCCTGTGTAACGCTGTCCTTCCGTCCACACCGCACTTCCCTGGCCACAGGTGATGGGGTGGTGCCAAGTAGGTCACGCTTTTCCTCGCAGTGCACGCACGCTGCTTGCCGCGTGTCATCTCTCTCGCTTTACCCTCTCCACCGCTCGCAATGCTCAAGAGCACAGAGAGCAAACAGTCGTTATTGTCCCGTCTATATCTCCATCACAGCTGCAGCCGTATGTAATCCGCCCGTATGTAATGTGCACCCGTATGTAATGTTGCGCGTGCTCACACCGTTGCACTCACATAGCAGCGCTGGGAGTTTACTTGGTGATACACACGTGGTAGTACACACAAATGAGAGGGGAGTAACATAAGCGGTACACAACTCCACACGCAAATGAAAATAGCACGGAAAAAATACAAATGGAAATAACAAATGGAAACGCAAGTAAGCACCAGCGCTGCATCGCATTCCCACATGCCTTCCTCTAGTGGGAGAGGGTATAAATTTAGTCACCGGAGTGGTTCGTACGTGTCGTGCTTTCACCTGAGAGGTTGCGTTGATGTTGCAGAGTGCATGAAGGTCACTTCGGCCGTTCCAGCTACCCTATTTGCGAAACGAGCCTGCTGTTCAAACAAACACAGTGAATTAGAAACTTTGACAGCTGTTAGTTCGCTCTCGTCCTGTGTATATCTGTGTGTACGTTTCGTGCATACTGCATTGGGTTTGAGCAGCGCACTTTAAATGTCGAGCTCCGAACGTTCTTAGTTTGCGCTTGTATTGTATGTGTTCTTTATGTGTATCCTTTGTACTTTTGCTGCACGCTCCACGTTTCGAGTTGCTTGCGGTTCTTTACCTGGCATTCCAATATCTTATTAACACATTCATCACTTCGCCCTTGGGGCGAAACTGTGACCTTTTTCTTTATTTGTTGATTCTTTACTGTATGTAAACACTTTTTTTCACCGCTAAACGTTTAGTAATAAAATAGCCGAGATGTTAAAACCACAATTTCTCCAATGCAAGTCAATTAAAGCATAAAAAACTGTAAATGCAGTAGCACCAATGGCATAGCAATGAGGGTATCCAAGTTATTCCTTCTTTCATAATAAGAATAATTATCAGTTAGGACCCAAGATGTCTAATAACAATTGATAGAGGTACTTTTAGCTTGTGATGGTAGCCTAATGTTCAGCTAAGTGCCACCATCCACAGCCTGAAACTATTATGGCGACGTACTTGTATGGGCGCGTAATGTACAAGTATCAGGCCCCATTTAATACTTTGATAGCCAACACACCCGTATGGCATTGATTGGCTACATACAAGATTTTAGGTAGTTCTGTTAGGACACTTTTAATCTCCTGTCTGTAAATCTCTGAGTGTAGAGTGACCAAGCAGATCTTTTTTAGAAATAACATGCCTGCCTCCTCTTTTTCACCTTACTTCTCCTGTGTTATGTGTGTAAATTCAAAGCCTTTTTTTTCTTTTCTTGCTTTTCATTCACTGAGCCATTCATACTTCAAAAGTTCTCATGAACACCTGCAAGCTTCAGTGAATGTGCACTATTGGTGACACTAACAAAACCGAATACCTAACTTAAAAACCACCTATGAAGCAAGCACAACCGAAACACCTAACACATGACGAGACAGAGGTAAAAGAAGTGTGTGTAAAAGAAAGAAGTAAAGAAAGAAAGAAGGAAAAAAAGAAGAAAGAAAGAAAGAAGGGAAGAAAGTAAGAAAAAAAGAAGAAATGAAAGAAAGAAACAAAGAAAGAAGGAAAGAAAAAAGAAGAAAGAAAGAAGGAAGGAAGGAAAGAAAGAAAGAAGAAAGAAAGAAGGAAGGAAGGAAGGAAGGAAGGAAGGAAGGAAGGAAGGAAGGAAGGAAGGAAGGAAGGAAGGAAGCGAGCAAGCACCGAGCATGCCCCTTCTTCCTGAGATGCGCACTGCACATAAGTGCGGTAGTGCACTAAGTACGTCGACTTCATGCAGCACTGTAAAAGCAATGCACGTATGACACTTTCTGATCTTGTGACGCACATAGACATGTTCCAACTTTTCAACTTCACGGTGAGCAATCCTGAATCCCACTGATCTAACGTTCTGTGTCCTGGTCGTCATAGTGGAGTCAGATGAAGAGATGTTCGTTGTTCCCGATGCTGGCAGACAATTGGGTCACGAATGGTGATGCATTCAGTAATCTTCCATTCATCTTTACTGATTCTCTGGCATCAGCCGTTTGAGTTCAATTGGTGAAGCTCCGGTCTGCAGTCGAAGAATACAAGCGAATGCCAGGTGTTACAAGCGTAAATTCATGAATTTAGAGCATTCATATGCTAAGGAAAAAAAAGACAAGTGCATCCACGCTGTAGAAAACAGAGTAGTCTGCAAGATTGCGCGGTGTCAGACCGAGTCAGGCCAACTATTCAGTAAAAACTGGTGTAAAAGAGTAAGGTGTCCCATCACTTACGAACAATGCCCCGGCAGTTCTCGAATCGGCAGTACTACTTGGAAGTGTTTTTTTTTTTCAAATGCACTTAAATTCTTGACGAACGCAAATAATGAATTCGTACATGCAAATTACGGCACGGATGTCATGTGTGGCATGATTTGCATGCCACGTTCATGGCGTGCTTGCAGCCGTTTTGTTTGCTGGATATATACAAATATTTATATGACGTGACAGGACTGTATAGCGAACCTTCATAATTCAGCAAACCTTCATAAGATTTGTTATTTTTGTTCGTCATGCAGTCATGTCTTGCCATAACAAATTTGGTGTATATCAGTGAAACGAAACCGCTGCGAGCGTGCCATGAGCGTATAACGTAAGTCATGTCTTACATGGCATACTTGTGACGGATTTATGTTGATACTTTTCATCTACATTTGTCACACAGTAACATTACATAGTGGCAATTTTAGTTTATATTCAGTGAATGAAACGGCCACTAGCGCACAATGAAGATGGCATATAAATTATGTCATAAATGGTATACATGCCATAATTGCTAACACTTGCTTTTTAAGTTGGTCATACATTCTTGACACGCCTCACTATATTTAACTAACCTTAAACTAAGAAACGGCCACGAGAGCGCTATTAATGTAGCATGTAGATCATACCGTTCATGATATACGTGTCATAAGTTTCATGTTACGACCTGTGTTTATAATCTCCATGCAGTCATGTCATGCCACAGCAATTTCGGAATTGGATACTTTCAAATTTGCAGGCAATTTCGGATACTTTTCGTATGACTTCACTCAGCGCATACATAACATATAACTATTTAATGTAACTAACCCGTACTCCCCCTCATGAGAACAATAAACAGTATAAAACAATGGCATAAATTGCTTTCTACCACATTGTCGTAACTGTTCACATTGAAACACTACCTGTGTTGTACTGCATATGCGCTTATACATTGAGAGCTTTCCCCCATCCGTTTGAATCAAATAGTTACATTAGTGATAATTATTTATTACACCTATGAAATTCCTGATATTTCATAGACATAAAGTACATCACATCTGAAGACTTTTGCTGAGGTTTTACTGATGATCAACGTCCACTTTCTCATCGATTTACCGACAGAAGGTTCTTTTACACCTGTAATGATGCTTTCCTTCACTATTGATTTGGTGAAGCTTTTCAGGAAAAAAATCCACCGAGCGTAGTCCCCCGAAATCGCAAAAACAAAAGCAGGGTGTTCTACCATACATGCCACTGGAGTGGAATTAGCGAATATTTTACTGCTTTGCTACAATTAGCTTCTTAAAAATCATCCCATACATTTTCAATGGCTACACAGAAGTATCTGGGGAAGAAAATTCAGTCGGTCAAGTAAAACTAATCGTGTCGTAAACATAAAGACGTTGTAAGTATAAAGTGTATGAAGTGCAATCAGCGAAAAACCAGGCATTGCACAGTAATCATTTTTCGAAGAACGCTACCCATGGTCTTACGCACAGCATTTCCTCTTAGGGACGGCTTTGCCGCACTGAACATCTCCCAGATTGCTGGGCATGCTTCTTATTTTTATATTTGTTATTTCGTCCATAAATGTTTAATTCTCACTTCAACAATAGGTGAAAATATGCAAAGACACGTGAACTTGATTGGTATTTTATTGTCTTTGAAAGTGCTAAGACCTTCAGGCACACGTTGAAAAATAATTACTTCGACGTTTTTGCGTAAAGAAGAAATCATGCGGAATATGTCTGGCTCTGATTTTTAAGGAATACTCCACGCACCCAAAATACATAACTGGCTTAAAACAAAAATCAGACTGAGATAGGAATGGAAACTTAAATAACATACGCCAGGCATAACACGATCGAAATTGTTAACAGTTATCAGTTAACATCATCCGCGCTAATGCAGTCGAACCGGGATATATTCAACTCGGTTAAATGAAATTATACTTTACATTGAACAATTTTCGAAGATGGTAAGGCTTTAACGTCAATGTGCAAGAGAATTTACGGCAGCAACGAACGAAAGCAGCTGGAACCCTCAATATATTGAACATCGAGAAACGCGAACTTCCCGAGAACTTGGACTTCTCTTATGAAATGGGACTTTTGCAAGTGCATTTTGAAAGCAAGTGTTAGAATATGGAGGGCATCATGAGAAGCGACCAGCAATCACCGCATGCCATGACGAGGTTTCCCCCGTGGTTACTCGATGTCGCGCCACCTGTCCGTCGTGCGAGGTTATCGTTTGCTTCAGTAGACTTGAAAGTTGGGCTAGTTGGAATGCTTGCATGATTGACGCAGTGCTACTGACCAAGACATCCTTTGCACTTTGTGTTTTTATCGTCTTCGTTGGTAGAGCTGCGTAATTTATTATCAATTAGAACAACTCTAACCTTTTAATAAAGAAGAACATTATAAAGATCCATTATAGAGCCCTGACAACCTCTTGTGAGTAGCATTGGCGAGATCGTATGTTCCTGCCTTACACCCTTCTTTATTGGCATTCTGTCGATTTCTTTACGGAGAACTATGATAGATATTGATCCACTGCAGATTTCTTTCAGTATGCTTATGTAGGGTTCATCGATGCCCTGATTCCGTAGTGCCTGCACTACTGCTGATCCCTCGACTGAGTCGAACGCCTTCTCGTAATGTATAAAGGCTATGTATAAGGGTTGGTTGTATTCCACGCATTTCTCGATTACATTATTGGTAGTAGGAATATGGTCTACTGTGGAGTAAGCTGAATGGAATCCTGCTCAGTCCTTTGGTGTATTGAAGTCTAATGTCATCTTTATTTTATTAGCTATTATTTTTGTAAATAGTTTGTAGAGAACGTACAGCAAGATGATCGGCCGATAATTTTCTAAGTCCTTGACGTCTCGTTTCTTATGATTTAAGAAAATTTTGGCGTTCTTCCAAGATTCTAGTACCCTTCCCGTCAAGAGTCACTTAGTATAGAAGGTGGCCAGTTTTTCTAACACAATTTTTTCGCCATCTTTCAGCAGGTCCGTTGTTACCTTATACCTCATAACTTCGCTGAGCCCTTTGCATCCCAATTAACACCCTCTAATTCCTTGAACATCACTGCTAAACCAGCCTTCTTAGACAGCGTTCAAGCGTTAAACGTAGCCTAGTTCACATTCTAAATGCGGGCTGTCCGGACCCGGAGATTCTTAGTACAGTCCGCTGCATCACAGTTCTAACCACCGCCTTAATTGGACAGTTCTTCGCAGGTGCTGGGGACTGAGGGTTAAGGGTTAATTGATAGGTTCATAGAAGGGCAGTGGCCAAGTACTCCACCAAAGTTGCCAATCCTGCTCTGATGAGGAAGTTCAATAGCGTCGTGTGGTCGCCAGTTAGGCCGCACCCCAGACCTCTTCTTAACGATTCTTTTACCACGCGTTTCAAGTAAATCCACGATTGGGAATGGTCCGGCATCTACATTCAAACAAAATTTTATCATTGCATGCTAGGCTATCTCTAAATATGGTGGTCTGTTGCGTTTTCTTAAAACTGTAGAATACCACCTGACCACCCATCAGCTATCAGAGTTAGGGATAAGAGTTAATGGCGAGTGTCTTAGTTACCTGCGATTCACTGATGGCATTGCATTCAGGAGTTACTCAGGGGTCGAAATACAGGTCATGATTATAAACTGTACTCGGAAAGCAGAAGGGTAGGTCTGAAAATAATGTACACAAAACTAAAATAATGCGCAACAGTCTGCAACAAACAGCACTTTGTGATATATGGAGAGACGCTGAAAGTTTTAAAGGATTGTGTCTACATAGTACAGGTAGTATCCGCGGAGCTGAACCATAAGAGTGGAATAATGAGAAGATTAAGGAAGGGGTGGATCACATTCGGCAAGCATTCCCAAATCATCAATGATAATCTTCCACTAACGCTCAAGAGAAAAGGCATACAACAGCTACATCTTGTCGGTACTTACCTTTGGAGCAGAAAACTGTAGGCTTACAAAAAGGGGTCAGTTGAAATTGAGGACAACGCAGCGAGCGATGGAAAGAAAACTGTTAAGGGTAACCTTAAGAGACAAGAAGAGAGCAGAGTGGACCAGGAAATTAATCGGGGTTAAGGATAATATATTTGAAATCAAGAAGAAGAAATGGACATGGGCCGGGCACGTAGCACGTAAGCAAGATAGCCGCTGGTCATTAAGGTAACTGGCTAGATTCCCAGAGAAGGCAAACACACGAAGGGCAGACAGAAAGTTGGGTGGGACGATGAGATTAAACAGCTTGCAGGTATAACGCGGAAGCAGAAAGCACACGACCGGGTTGATTGGTGGATCATGGGGGAGACCTTTGCCCTGCGGTGGGCGCAGTCAGGTGGATGACAATGATGATTTTTTATATAAATGCAATTCGGTTCTTGTCCAATCCCTCACCATAGGTTTGCGCCACAGATTCAAGGATCCACTCTTCTCTATATCTATTCACCATTCGCTTCTCCACTTATTTTGCTGACACGAGGTCTTTCGTAAAACTGAAGCGCCTCCTGTTCACCGAAAGGCTGATGACAATCAGTACGGCCGAACGTTGCGACCAGAAATCTGACTTTGCCGCTGCGTACCGCACACTAATCACGCCAATTATCATATCAAAAAACGAGGACTTTATTAGGGCAGAGGCAAAGCACCTGCTTCCGGTGCTTGTCTAGTAAGCACAACTGAAAATTTTGTGCCGCTATTTATATCTATACTTGTTTTCTCGTCTATAGCCCGCTCATGCATATCACCTCGCATCCCCAATTACAAACTGCGGAAACACACACACACAGACGCACATGCACGCACGCCCAAACCAACACAGACGCATGCATGCACATGCACGCACGCACGTGGGCACACACATACACACACACACAAACACAAGCCACGTATTGTCGTGAAGGTGACTTTTTTACATTACCGTAAAGCGTAGGTGTGGAACCAACTGCAGTACAAATTGTGCTCGAAAATGAAATAATTTTATTACTTGTTGTTCATGAAGTTCTTTTATGTATCTAACCAAACCTCGTTTGTAGCAGGTTAGATATGTGTCGGTCAGACTATATCTCTTGGGCGTTTACTTACCGTTGTTAGCAAAGGCTCCTTTCGCACGTTTTCGGTGCTTAGCTTCTTGATGTAATTCCTCATGTACCGGCGCACAAACGGGCAGATGTACTTGGGGTTCACCTCTTCTTTCTCGTTTCGTTCTGCGTGTCAATACATATTTCCGTGAATGATAAATACGATTGCTCAATTCGTAAGGTGGTACTGACACGAATTTTCGAAAATGACTTTAGTGCACCATACAAATACCCTGTATGCGGAAAAGGCTTTGAAAAAGTGCGACGCCCATAAAATATTTGTTTTGAAATTTTTGCCTGGCGCACCTGCTGACATCAAAATTAGGGTAATTTCCGGCTGGACTGTCAGTTCTGATGACCTTGATAACCAGAATGAAAAACTGCGACGATGGGAGTTATCAAACGTACAGGATGGCCGCGTGTGCGACACAGACGGAGTCGAAGAGCGCAGAAGCCTCGGAAACGTATGACGCAGCAGAAAACGAAGCTACCTTTTGAAAACATGATGTAGTTAATCTTTCAGGTAGCACTTCTAGATCGCAAACCCATCATTTTCTAGGCTCTTGAGGACTTGGCCTTTCGCTTTACTCGAGAAAAAAAAAATAACCAATAACCGGCGTCTCAGGACCACTTTAGCGCGTTGATACTGTGAAAGTATGGTATGCATTTTCACTGTGGCCAATACATGAAGCTCACATAAAACATTGTTTACCAGTGAGTTGCAATGAAGGGTGAAAAAGGATTGTTATATAGATCTTGATCGAGACTGTAATGAAATCAAGATTGCGTATCAGTTACACCACACCTTACTGTTTTTCTTCGCTAAACACTACTTTCCGCTAACGTCATGCGACCTCCGGGTCACATAACTGCTGTCACAAAACTTCCCGTGGGTCACGTGATTTTCGGGACACACCTCCTATCCAACAAATGTCTTTGCAGCTTCTACCTATGACTGAAGCGTAATGTACTTCTGACCGGGACTTCAACTCTAGTTAGAGCCTAGCTGACGCATCTCAAGGGGAATATTCATATTACACCCCGATTCTGGTACCCAAGACCATGGCCACTTACTTGCCACACGTGGTCTTGCAGGAATCGCACTTATCTAACCCCTAAACAAACTATGAATAAAAAAACAGTGCTAATAGGTGGATGTGATCAATGGATGTAAAAAAGATGATTTACCAGTGGGACCAGTCAAGCGGCCTATATATATACAGCTTTAATAATACCATCCTTGCTGTTTATGGATGTTTTGTACCTATGTGGCAACAACTTTCAAACTTCAGACTTAAAATTACAAAGATGAGGTTGGTGGCAAGGGCGTATTGATGCACAATGATGACGATGCTGAAACTTCTGCAATGATTTACGGAAAACGAGTGAGCGCTTCCTTTTTTGCACTCACCGAAGATGAGACTGATGACTAGTGACACTACCATGTGCGTGGTAAATCCCACGGTGCCGATCCATATGAACGAGATGTGGTAGAAGCGGTTGATGCCACTGGGTGTACGCAAAAAGAAAAGATGAAGATGAAATGGAGACAGAATTCATGGTAACCAAGAAAAACACCGCCAGTTACTAATGCTCAGTATGACTGTGTTTGTCTTTCTTTTATATGCTGTCTTTGAATATCACTGGATAATCTGCCTATTGGCTCAGTGAGATTGAATGATTTGGCTAACTTTCAACCACGACAAGACTTCAACAAAAACAAGCTCACAAATACATTCGCTTACGTTATTGGTGTCATGGTTACTCAGTTTTTGAGATACACGTCCTGTCACATATCTGCTACAGGCCCGAAGTGCACCGTACAGCATTACTACACTACGTTTTTTCATTCTCTTCACATTATCGTATGGTTTGTGCCTTAGCAGATTTTTCTATTACATACACTTATACTGCGGTATTTACTACTTGATATTAGCAGTGCATATGAACACTCATTTATGGATGTAAGTAATCGAAATTAATTAACTTGTCCCACTAGTAAATTGATGACTAAATAGAGAGACTAACAATGCCAAACGTGGTTGTCGGTCTCTATTAGTACATGCCTTTTATTGTGCCCTCAAAAAATGGTGTTGTACACAGAATCCTGCCAGTAAATTCTTTGTTGCGCTTTTAGCCGATGTCTATTGCCGGATACGTAAATTCAGTGCTGTAAAGCAATACTTTATGGCGTCAACGCGAAACATCAATGTCAGCCTGTGTCAACTGTGGCCGTGGCAGGGTATGCACGATGCGGTAACAACAGTCTGAAAATGGAACACTTAAACGAACAGGACATTGAACATCGTTTTGTTATATGACGCTGTGCAGTACAGGAACTTTTTGAGAATCACATCTTGCACGCTATCCGAAGTCACCGAGCCTGCCATAGCTGTGACTCTCCCTATACAGTTAATAAGCTTCTGCTTGTTGACTGCCCCTTGCGATTTTCGCAGGGGCCAAATTCTGTTGGTCACGATCAAATTTAGACAACCTATACAGAAGCCAATAAAAATATAGGTATAGGGCGATGTCCAGTTTTCTGTATTCAGTAGACGTTATTGCAAATTAGTTCGGTGAAATAACGCAAGGTGGTGGAGTGGTTGAAAAAAAAAGTGAGAGCGATGCATTTTTAGCATGATGCCCCAGGAAACCTATATGGATTCCTAAGAAGGAAAGTATATTAGTTCCCAAAAATTCGTCCTGGTCCCGGACCATGACTAGCATCTTTTTCAATGAAGGCACTTTTCTTTCTGAAAAGTCCGCATGGTTTTTTTTTCGTGGATTCGTGCTACAAACGCATGGTTATTGATTTCATTTTCTTAGTAGAAGTTATAAGCTATAAATGACATCATTACAGCACGACGCGAAGCCAAAAATGCGATAGAAACGTGCTCCAATGTCGCACGAGCAGTGGGAAGCAACTCGACACTTCCAGCGCATCTCTCAAGCACAGGGCTGCGCTAAGAGAACACACACTAGACGAGCGCGAACTATGGGAACTGTCACAACTATAGGCACTCGTACCATAAAGAGAATTTCTTTTCTTTATGCTCACACCCCGTTACTAAAACACAGAAAAGGATGCTCGAAAAAAAAAAACATAGAGATGGACCATCTCCTCGAAACAAACATGATGGGATGCAAAGAAGCAGCGGTGCGCACGCCATTGACCCGGCTGAAACGAGCGTCAACGCGGGTGCTGGAAGAACTGTTTCAGGCGAAACTCGGTGCAGCTTTTACTCGAGTAAAAGTTTCTTTGAAATGCAAAAACACGGGAGGCGGGTTTACTTTCGTGTAAGCTTCACCGCAGACAAACGAGCCGAAAGAGTGTTTCCACTCGACGTGCGGTCGGGCGTAGGAGGCAGTGCAGAGGGTGAGGCGAGATAGAAAGTACGTTGCTAGCGGGTGGAAGAGCAACACCACCTAGGTGCGTTGGGATGAGCCGGCAGCTCCTGCGTGTGAGGAAGAGAGTAACCTCAATGCGCAGCTGTGAGTTGTCCTACTTGGCATCATTCCAACAACTGCGGCGGGGAAAACACGCTTCAGCGCGTTGGCACGGATACACGGTTGGACGTCGTTACACAGGCTAATCAAAGAGCTGCTTCGCATCTCAAAATGTTCTAAGATCATTGCGTCAAAGCCTGCTTATCGCGCCATTTCGCGAGTGGTGCTGGACCTGCTGAAGTGCCTCTGAGATCTGTGTACTGCCAACGGTAACTGGTGTGCACAAGTCGCTCGCCGTTGGCATTCGGAAGCACGAGGTCCGTCAGGTTAGACATGCTGCTGCCCACGAGGGAGTAGCCATGCTACAGTCTAGCTGGGTGATGCGTGGCAACCTCAGCACCTGCACTGGACAATAATAAAGTTGTTCTCACTCACTCGCTCACTCACTCAACTCACTCACTCACGTGGCAGGGTGGTCCAACATGACACGCTGTGGAGCGAGAGGTCACTGGCCCGAATCACGATAGCACCTTTTGTAAAATTTTCTTCAAAGTTATTTTTGTGCCTTTTACTTATGAACACATTAATATGCATATCCGGTATATGACGGCGATGGCGAGAAATTTGCCGGGGGTGTCTATATAATTGCCATCACAAAAATATGGATGAAAGCTTACGAAACGAAATTGGCGAAGCCTGCACAAAGCCACGCGACGCTCGACACTGCAAAACTTCATGATTCTGAAGACTGATCTGGTTTATTTTAAGCTTTCTCCAGCCCTGAGTTGGGTAATGCAGGTTATATATTTTTAGGTTGCTTCTAGGTCGTTGCTAGGCGTTGGCTAGGTGGCAATACTTTATTTCCACGTTGATTCGCAGTGCACAGATGCCCGAACTAACCACATAGAGTCACAGACACAACACGGATATTCAAACCCTAGAAACGGAACCTGGCGCTGAAACCAAGCTTTCACCCCTCTCATAGATCTACGGGCATATTTCTGCGGTGGCTCTCCATCTCGTCCGGGGTCATTTAGCGGCCGCCGTAGACCTTCCCGTTCCCTATAGCCTCCTGCTCTATGTCTATATAGCATTCTCTCGTTGTAAGTTCTTGGGAGCTTCGTGTCACCGCCGTCGTTCCACAGCCATTTGTTGGCCTCACTGCCACCTTCTTCGGTCTGATTACACAATACTGAGTTGCCTGAGTAGTGGGATTCACCCTATTTTTGTGGCACATTCTCGTTTATCAAGATGACAGTTTTTGCGTAGGGCGCGCAGCATATACCTGTATCCCACAAAATTACAGCTGGCTTAACGGCTTCGCTACTTTTTAAAATGCCATCGATTTGAGCAGAAACACAACCTCAGAATTACGCATGCTCTACCAAGAAAAAAATATTTAGCGCCAAGCAATACGCGGATATATAAGGAGCACGAAACTGGACCCATTTCCATGCGTCAACCCCGTGCTCTTTGTTTGTCCGTGTGTTGCTTTGCGCTAATTTTTCTTTTCTTCAGAAGTCCTGAGCGAACTATAGGCCAAGAATACGTTTTCCTAAGCCACATTCCTCTTCCGGTCGCGCTGTGGTGGCTGCTGCTTCACGGTCACCTTTTCTTGGCTATTTACAACTATGTTTAGGATGCAACTTTATATGAATGTCCACCTGAAATAATTGTGAACATGGGGGCCGATGTAACACGTCCGTGGAGGATTAAAAATATCACAGCATATCCACTGGGTGAATGATGATGAGTGGGCGAAGCTCCAGAGGGAATTATTGGTAAACAGTGAATCTTCCGTGTAATTCGCCCAGTCGATCATCCTTTAAAGACGTGAGAAATGCTCTTCGTGTAGGCGGTGTCACTTCGGCTTCCCACTCTCGTACGGAAGGATCTTGGTAGCGGTGTCGCACAGCTTCACAGCACGCCAACAGCGAACTAAATTAATTACAATGCTCCCCTTCGCGTACGTCATCGCACTAAATCAAACGATTGTCTTCCACCAATGACACATGCCATATGTGCAATCAATCATATTATAACATCTCGCATCTTTCATTATGAAAACAGGTACCACCTTCTAGTTTTTCAACATCTCGCATCTATTGGATGGATGGATGGATGGATGGATGGATGGATGGATGGATGGATGGATGGATGGATGGATGGATGGATGGATGGATGGATGGATGGATGGATGGACGGATGGATGGATGGATGGATGGATGGATGGATGGATGGATGGATGGATGGATTGATATGGCTGTACCCTTTAGATCGAGCGGTGGCTAGCGCCACCAAGCCGTAATACTTAATGAACCCAAAATTATATTTATTTTTTTCCTTAAAAGTGAGTGTGAGGATTCGTACTTTGCAGTGAAGAGTTTTCACTCGTGCCTTGACTTTAGCCACCGCCGATCGGATAACTTCCTTCTAGTTAAGTCTACTTGCCTAAAGTCTATTTTGCCCTCCCGGTCCCTAAACCCCAGTGTTTTGAAAAACTCTGCGCCATCATCCTGAACTATAGGGTGAATCCCTTTACAGAACATTATCAAGTGTTCGGCAGTTTCTCCTTCCTCTCCACAAGCACTGCATACTGTGTCTACGCCTTCGTATTTGGCCCGATATGTCTTGGTTCGCAGTACTCCCGTCCTTGTCTCAAACAGTAGAGAACTACCCCGAGTATTATCATAGATCCTTTCCTTGGAAATTTCCTGCCTAAAAGTTCGACAGATCTCTAGTGCGGACTTCTTAATCATGCCCATTTTCCACATGTCAGTCTCCGTTTCCTTCACTTTTTTCTTAACCAATAGTTCTTTTTGGTTTGGCCACCTGCTGTTTTCTAGTATTTACCAGTAAACTTCCTGGTTCGCTTCCTCCATTTTGTATCGACATTCTTCATGTACAAGTAGCTGAAAACCTTCCTAGTCCAAAGCTCCTCCTTCATTTCTCTCAATCACTTCTCAAATTTTATCTTGCTGCTAGCTTCCCTGCCCTCAAATGATGTCCATCCCATATCACCTTGTACTCCCTGATTTGGTGTATTCCCGTGAGCTCCTAAAGCAAGCCTACCTATTTGACGTTGCTTAATTTCTAATCTTGCTTGAACTTCTGATCTCATGCACAAGACCGCATTTCCGAACGTCAGCCCAAGAACCATGACCCCTTTCCATATTCCTCTCACAACATCATACCTATTGTAATTCCACAGTGCCCTATTTTTCATCACTGCTGCATTCCTGTTACCTTTAGTCGTCACGTATATTTCGTGTTTCCTCAGGTACTCGGTCCCATTGCTTATCCATACGCCCAGATATTTGTATTTATCTGTTATCTCTAGCGTGACCTCCTGTATCCTAAGCTCACTACCTTCGTTGTCATTGAAAATCATGACTGCTGATTTTTCTTTACTGAATCTAAAATCTAACCTATCTCTCTCATTACCGCAGATGTCCATCAATCTCTGCAAATCTTCCTTGTTGTTGGCCATTAACACTACATCATCTGCGTACATTAATGCTGGTAGTGCCTGATCAATAAGTTTTCCTTGTTTGACTAAAGAGAGGTTGAAGCCCAGCCCACTTCCCTCTAATTTTGCTACTAATCCTTGTAGGTACATCATGAATAATAAGGGTGACAGGGGGCACCCCTGCCTAAGCCCCCGTTTTACCTCTGCAGGCTTGGATACCTGTTTTTCTTACTTTATAACTACCTTGTTACCTTTAGAGATACCCTTTAAAAGATTAGTGACTACATGTTTCACGCCTAGTGTGTCCAGTATTCCCGACAATTCCTCTTGAACCACGCTATCGTACGCTCCCTTGATATCCAAGAATGCTAGCCACAGGGGCCTTTGTTCCTTTTCTGCTATTTCGATGCACTGCGTCAGTGAGAACAGATTGTCTTCCAACCTCCTGTGTTTCCGAAACCCATTCTGCAGTTCCCCCAGCACCCCCTCATCTTCTATCCATGCCTGCAGTCTTTCCTTTATAATCTGCATCGCCAGCCTGTAGACCACTGATGTCACTGTTATAGGACGGCAGTTGTTTATGTCAGCTTTGTCCCCCTTTCCTTTATAGATCATGCTCATCCTGCTAAGTTTCCATCCATCGGGAACTTCACCATCGATTATTATTATTTTGCTCACTGCCTCTCTCAAAGCCTGCTTAGACTTCGGACCTAATGTCTTTATCAGCCTAATTGGAATGCCATCTGGGCCTGTTGATGTACTACTAGGAACCCTTTTCTCAGCCCTTTCCCTCTCTCGTTGTGAAAATGGAGCCATTGCACCACTTGATTCGTCCTTGTCTATTGTGGTGCATAAAGTACTTCTTTGTTGAAATTTTTCTGTCACCCTTGTTCTTATATATTCAATAGCTTCGTCCTCTTCTAGCCTGGCACCTTGGGCTGTAGTTATGAAACTCTGCTCTAGGCTCGTCTCATTTCTTAGGGAGGTTAGATGGTTCCAATATTTCGCAGCTGCCTTTCTATCTTTCTTATGTACTTCTGCCAGCCACTGAGCTCCCTTTCTTCTAATCTTTTCATTGATCAGAAGGAATGCAGCCCTTCTACAGCTTAAAAAGGTTTCCCATTTTCTTTCAACATCATCTGTCGGTTCACCCCGCTGCTTAGCATGTCTGTGTTCCCTAGAGGCTTCCTGACGTTTTGCTATGGCTCTCTTAACTTCCTCATCCCACCAACTTTTGGGTTTGTGTCTTTCTTTCCGGGGTGACTTGTTACGCGTCTTAGCAAGCTCTAGCTCAGAGTCTAATTAGATTCGTGTATGTCCACACTGTCTTATTATCCTCCGTGATTACTTTCTCAATTTGTTTAGTGGCTATTTCAATTTGCCTTTCTGAATAAAAATTTTCCTGTAGTTGCTCATCTTGTCTTCTTCCCACTTTCACTGCTCTTCCAAAACTTAGCTTGATACGTTTGTGATCCCTACGCAGACTTCTGGAGCCACCTTCATCTATGTGCATTCCCCTGAGCTTATCATACATCCTATGTGACATCAGTGCATAATCTATCGTCGACTGCAGCCTTCCTACCTCCCGTGTTATTTGCCCTTCACACTTCTCGGTACTGTTGCAAATGATCAAATCAAGCTTTTCACACATATCCATGATCATTTTGCCTGTCGGGTCGGTATACCCATCTATATCTTCTATGTGCGCATTCATGTCTCCTAGTATAATTATCTCGCACTCTCTTCCTAACTCCTGAATGTCCTTTGATATACACTCTACCATTGCCTGGTTTTCCTCTCCGGCCTTTGCTCCCGTCCACAAGTACACGAAACCAAGGAGTGTCATTTGACCTGCCACGTTCCCTTTTAGCCATAAATGTTCCTTGCACTCCTGCTTGACCCTTTGCCAGTCTGTACTTTTATGTATGAATGCCCCAATACCACCCCCCTTTCTGCTGCCTTCTGTTCTATTACAATATTCCCACGCGTAGTCCGGATTGTTCGGAGGTTGTTCCATGTCCCTGAGATGTGTTTCTACAAAGCCGTATACCATCGGCCTCTCTTCCCTCAGCTGTTCTTCTATCTCTTCCCACTTCAGCCTGTTCCTACCACCCTGCACGTTAATATACCCTATGTCTGAATGGGCTTGGCGCTCGTGGCTACGTCTATTTATGCCCCAGACTCTACCTATCTTTGACATTGGTGCCACTTTGGGATCGCATCTGTCCATAACACCTGTCGAAGAGTCTCCCTGGTTGTTTTCCTCGTTACTAGCTATCCTGCACCCCGAAGGGCCCGCTTGCCCCCCAAAAAAGCTACTGCGCGTCCTGCAAGTCGCCAACCCACCTCATGACCTAGCCTCCCACCGAAGTGAATTCTGTCTCGTTGAAAACCACCCCACCTATGCACCTCTCTGTTTATTTCCACCACCTCAAAGCCTTTCTCTCGACTCATCCGCCATATCTCTTGGTTTGGGTTTACAACCGCTCTTTGCAGGTTGCTAACACGCACCGGTACCTCCGGTATCATGCATATCACTACCTGTACCTTAGGAGAAGTGGCGCGCATGTCATCGACGCCTTTCGCCAGTGTGGCTGCTAGTCCTACTGTATCTTCATTTAAGACATCGTTTAAACCGCCTGAAATTATTACGAGGTTTCGTCTATCAGCTGTAGTTTTGAGTTTTGCGCTCGCTTGCTTCATGACTGCTTCAAGCTTGCGTCCTGGGAACGCCCCTACTGCAACCCTCTTGTCACCTCTTACCCTCTCTTTGATGGCTTCTGTGCATCAATTTAAATTCGAGTCCCCGGCGATTATCACATGCTGTGACTTTTCAGCTGGTGCGTCCTGCACCTGGGGCTACTTGCACCTGTGACGCCGGCTGTTTTGTCCCCTCCCAGCCCCACCATACCTCGCTGAAGCTGGGCCTTGCGACAGTTGAACCAGCTAAACCTGTTTTTTCCAAACTTGCTTGCTCTTCCTTCTCCACCGTTCTGGTTGCCGGTTCTCTACTGTTCTCTCCGTAGGCCGCTTCTTTGTTCAGCTTCGCTAGTGCTTCCTCGGTGGACTTCAGTCTTTCTCCCATTGCCCTCGTTTTCTCTTGCTCTGTCGCCAACCCAGTCTCGAGCTCATCGATTCTCACCAGCAGTTCACTTTGGGCAACCATAATTTTCTCCATTTTTTCCTCGACCTCACATTGCCTATACTTCGCGTCATAGACTACAAGACTACAAGTCACGCCATCTAGGGAACACTCCAAGTACTGCTATCTAGTTTTATAACATTTTCTATTAACTACCGCCATCTAGTGAACACTACAAGAAGTAAACTAGAGATGGCTACCTACTACAACTAAATACCTCAGAGGACGTACGGACCCACGCCTTAAGGAGCTTCGCCCCAAAAACATGCGCCGCCACATGCTTACCTTGGGATAGGTCGCGGGTCGAACGAGCCCGCTGTGATGGTCTGGTTGAAGTCAACGCAGCCGGTGGTCGACGTGGGCAAGTCGTCCGCTTCGCGCGGATGCATGATGGAGCCCAGGGAAAGCCACCACGATGTGGCCAGTGCTACCAAACATCCCGTAATGGCACCCTGCATGTTGCGTGTCACCATGCATTCACTCAGTTATCCGATACGCGTACACATCATGTGAAATGTTGTGATTTTATGGTGAGAGCAGTGGCAATTAGACCCAGTTATAAGTTATAACGATTCTAAATCAGCTGATGCCACTGACCTAACTGATGAGTTTTACAGCCCCAGTAAAGTTTATTTCAGGATAGTGAGGTCTGTGTCGTCACAACTGGATCTTATATAGCTATTCTTACGACATACATGGAAACTTTAATCTCTTTCAGCTACTAAACATGACCATCGTTATAAACACTAAGCTCAATTCACCCATATGAGCTTTTGCGTGACATTGCGAGACCATTAAATGACTCGTACAACCCAATGAAGCTCCTCGACACAACGCAATTTTCTCAAGGAAGCTCTAGGCCTGCACTCATCGTACACCTTTCAAGGGTGCTACCATTTCGCCGTCCTTATCGCGTGGTAAGAATGCACACCGTCTGCGACAAGAGATTGTGTGTCATTTCACTAAGCGTATTTCAACTCCATGAGGCAGGACCATGGTTACCGGAAGAGGGCCAGACGCGCAAGCGCTAATTACTAGCATTTCATTATCTCGTTTTCCATCTCTTATTTCGGGCACTTATACTTGTGTTTTTCCTGTGAACAGGATTTTTGCGAGTTTATAGCAGAAAAAATGTAATAATAATAAGTGATGCATTGATGAATCAGATGCAGCATCATGAGGCTAGGTTTTCTTAACCTTTAGAGGTGTGCATGAGTCCTAGTAGAGTCCTTCAAAAGCATTGAAGGTCTCTGGTACTACTGCGCCTGTTATCGTTTCTGCCAGGAGGGCATCACCGTGGTTACCGGCGCCTCACACTTTCCCTCTCACCTTCTTTCTGCAGCACGGGAAGAAAATTCCCAGGGTGAAGACGGCAAGAAGAGGGCCGGACAGGGCACCCACCAGTGACGATGCGGCCTACGACAGGAATGATGGATTTAAATACCGGCTAGGTAAGGCTCCATGGTGCTATGCAACAATCCTTGAGGCATATGGGGGTCGGCAAAAGATTCACTTGCCTCCTCCCTAAAACCACACCACACTTGTCTGCCACCGAAGCCATACCCAAGCTACACCAATGCTCTCCCCTTCCCCAGCTGCAATGCAACGCGGGCTTGCGCCGCCAAGATTAAATCATGCACAGGGCTATGTCCGGAGGAGTGGCGGAGTTTGTATTCTGGAATATTTCTCGTACAGTGTCGTACGTCCATGTCAGCTCGTGTTGCTCGGATGGGATACAATAACAGTGGCTTGGGTTTAACATTACAAAACCACGATGTGATTATGCAAGGATGATTGGACGAGCTAAGGGATGACACACCGGTGTCACTCGTCACCACCGGCAGTGAAGTTCTGCTGAATCACCATGAGAGCACGCACTGAAACGGGCAATACATTTAGTACACTGACCCTAACAGATTACTCCCATTTTTCTGCTTCATTTCCCATTTTTAGCACGTTCTACTCAGGTGTGTAGGATATAATAAGTGGCCGTGTTTATTTTTTAATCACAACTGCTGCGAAATCGGAAACAGATGATGATGCAATAGCACATTGAAGTACAAGCTTTCTCCGGCTCTCGCGTTCTGACAAGATGCGTGGGATTCCGGAAACGTCCGCAAATCCTTTTACTCGAGATCGACTGTCTTCTAGATTTGTGCCGTAATGTACCCCTGTATACGCAGCCCAGTAACCCGGAATTTTCTCGCTGTTGACTAGGGCGGTTGTTTCAGGTTGCTAAGATATAAAATGATGGTATACGTTTAAAGTGAAGCCCGGGGATTATTTGCGGGTGTGGGTAAGGGGGGGGGAGCTAAGTCTGATCACTTGTCAGACGAGGCCTAATCGTGCACTAACATTTCATCCCTAGTCCCATCGGCGCTCTTGTGGGCTTCTTTCACACAGTTCATTACATCTCAGGAGCATTTGTTAATTGTCTTGCGATCTTATTCGCGAGCCGAAAAAACCACACGAGTTGTTTACGCATTACCTTTTACATGAAACGGCAAGACTGTACACTAGTTGTGACTTGGGGGAGTCGCCTCGTTCCCGGTTAAAGACGTGTATTCAGTGTTAGTTAATTGCTACAGTCTTGTTTATGCTGGGCAGCACGCCTTATAGCCTGTCGGTCTCATAGCTGTGGTATAAAGTGGAAAAACGTGGAAAGCACTATGACGCGAGTCCCGCACATGAAGACAAAATCCTGGCTGTCTAGCAGACCCGCTGGTCGCGTCCTGGGATTAGTCAGGTGCGCACTTTATCGCATTTTGCTTGACCGAATAGAGGTTTATTCCCTCACTCACCCGCGGTAAAGCAAAGCATGAACATGGGCTACTTGATACGGTATGCTAATGTAGTTGTGTTGAGCAAAATGCACGAAGAACAAACGAGAAAAGTCGGCCGGAAAAGTTGTGCGAAGTGGCTTGTCCTGTCCTCTTCTTTTGTTAGTCTTTCGTGCATTTTGCTCAGTGCAACTGTAGCATGGCTGGGAGAGGCCGGTTTTTAATAGCGCCATATTCAAAGCATCGCTGTATTTCTGAATGGCCCACTTTTAATGTACAAGACGTCTCCGGAATAATGAGAATAACTAGGATTTGTGAGAGCCAAAACGACGATATGGTTATGAGGCACGCCGTTTGAGGCACTACGGATTAATCTTCAACCAGGGTTTTAGCGCTGGTATTTATGCATTTCGACATCCACCGCATTGTGGTCTCAGAGGCTGGCAATTGAACCCGCTCCCTTGAGATTAGCAGGTTTCCCGGATCAGCCGAGTCCATTATTGCACTGCTTCTTGGACGAAACCACTCTACACGCTGACAAATCGAGCTAGAAATGCATAGAAAGAGGAAGAAATGGAAAAGCAAAGTGAAGGTGGGGAGGTTAATCAGATTGTACCCGGTTTGCTAACCTGTACTGGGGAAGGAGTAAATCGGAGGGAAAGGATTGAGAAAGAAAGAGAGACGAAGTTATACGGTAGCACGCACAGCAGCGCGTGTACTGCACATGCCCGAAAAGCCGCAAAAGCTGCGAACAGTCACCGAGTACGGATCGACTTGGACGGGATACAGGGTATCCAGAATCTGCAGGGCACTTCGAGCTGATGGGGTTGTCAATCAGATTAGGTGTGAGGGCATTGTGCCTATCAATAACCTTAGCGCGACAACGACGGGTGTGTTTTCGTTGCGGATACCCTTAGCCTAATGTCGTTTCGTCTCTCAGTGGATGTGCAGTGGTGACAAGGAAGGCTTCATCCTCTCTGCATCTTCTTGGCTCTTCAAATGTAAGACGTCGGCTGGTGAATGCTATTGAGAATGACGCAAAAGAGTAAGTGGTGGCTTGATAAAAGGAATTCTACACTTACGTAGAATTCCTTGTCCAAAGGTCCACCACAGTGGTGAAGCGGTTACGGCGCTCAGCTGATTACTTGTGGGTATTGGTTTTGATCCCAGCCAGCGGTCGCATTTTAAGGAAGGTGGAATGCTAGAGGCCCGCATACTGTGCTGAGCAACTAATGCATGTGCAAGTTGAAGAAATCAGTTGGTCGAAATTTCCGGAGCTCTTTACTAAGTGGCGTCTGGCATAACCATATCGTGGTTCTGGGACGTCCCCGATATTGTTGTTATAATAAATACATTGAATACCATTATTTTTAACCGTGTGGCATAATAATATTTTATTTACAATGTTGCTTTAGCAAACATAATCGACAAAATCCGAGAACGTTCACCAAGAAGGTTTCGCTTTAACAGTGATTCAGAGGCGTGACTCACCTGAATGATAGATTCCATGGAACCAACGAGAAAAGCAATGGATATGGAGAGAAGGCCGTAAGCTGCAGCTGCAACATTCAAGCTTCGATAAGTTGCGTTTTGCAGTTAAGAAAGAAGGAGATAACATGAGTGCCGAGTGGTTTTGGTAGACGCTCACCCATCAGCTTCGTGAGTCGGAGCGCGGCGACTTCGCTCACGCTGATCCGAGGACGAACGAAGTCATCCCAAGTCACAGCTGCCAGGGCGTTGTAGCCTGAAGAAAGCGTGCTGAACAACAGCGAGAACAGTAAAATTTCAAAGGGAAGCACTTCAAATTAGGGCTTTCTCTTTTATGGTATAGGTAAAAACGGAAAACGGGACAATGTGGTAGTTGGTTAGACATGATTAACATTTACAAAATAAACATATAGAAAGCAGCAATAAAAGAGACGTACAGAACACATCAGTGTATACATGCAACTGTTGAAACCGTAGATGAACTTGATGTATAAAAACCACATGCGCGCAAAGAGGTTCCCAAACTTTATCGACGCCTCTTGTCCTCGGTTATCAGCTCAATTTCCTCTCGGCTAAGCGCTATGGAAGGCGCGCTTGAACACACAACCTCTGCTGCCGTTTGCGACTTCGTGTTTTGTGCGTCTTTCGTCGCTGTCTTGTTTTTTTTTTTTTTTTAGATGCGAAGAAGCTTATGGCGGAGTTCAATCCGGTGTGCGACGTGACCATTCTTCTTGCGCATGCACGTACCCTTCCTTGTCTCTCCTATCCTACGCCTCCCGTTTCTTTCCCGAGTCACCGGCGAAGGAAGCAGAACTAATGTGCCTGAAAGTCCATTCAATATTGGGGGGCTTGCTTCGAGAGTGACATATTAAAGAAAAAAATAGGACTCTGTAAGTCTATTATTTTCTTGTTTGGTTGATTTGAGCTAATGAGTTACAAGGTACTGTTAACTCAATTTGTCCTTCCACAAAAACGCTTCCCCTGGAGAGCGGCGTTCACACCTTCACTGCGCATGCGCACTCCCTCTCCCTCTCTCGTCTCCTACGCTCCCCGTGGAAACGCGTTCTACGTTTCCGGGAGACGGCGCGCCTCTGAATTCAGTAACACGGGATCACGTTCGTTGTCGGTGGCGTGTGCCTTGAGGGACGTGGCTGTTTAGCAGTGCTTTAGTCATGGTCACCGGCAGCGTTAGTCAGGTAGAGGTTATAAATGACAACTTTCTGTGGCCGTTCGCCATCTCCCCACTGCTTCGCGTCCACACATGGTTCCCTCTAGCAGGAAATGGTGCGATTTGTTTGTAAAGTTCACGCAAGAAAAGTTGATAAGTTAATTGTGCTCTTTTGCGCTGTACTTAAGGTGCGAAATGAAGGATACGGTGGGTCATGACCAGCGTGAAAGCGAGGTTTCGGCTGTTTATCTTCCTCAAACGTGCATCCATTCTACACAAAATGAAATAATGATAAAGTGAATAAAATGCTCAAAAACATGACGTAAAAGAGTTAAAGGTAAGTCGTATGGGTACCCCAGATTACGCACAGCATAGGAGGCTTATCATAAGATGTTTATCAGTGAAGTTAAACGCTGCCTCACTTAGGGCCTTTACGTACATCGGAAGGAAACTTACAAATTTCATGCCAACCTGAACAAATTCAAGCTTTATTAGACGTACCTAGGACTAATACTTTTGAACAGGAGAACAGAATGCGTCTTTGCTATGTGTGGTTCGTGCGGCTGAGTAACTAGGTAAGGTTCGGCTTTCTCAGCTTGATTTTTCGTACTTCTTCAGACGAGGCCAACAAAATGGATTGTTGTTTCTCGTATTTAGATCACTAGTTCGAAATGGAGAACTTCAGCGTAAACCTACGCATGTAGCCGTGTTTATTCGAGTGTCTCACTTAAAAGCAAAGCAGATGCAGCTGCGCATGTTTCGCATTTATCCCAACAATAACCTAAAGAGGGGGTTATTGGCGCTTTAATTGATATGTGGGGTTTAACGTCCCAAAACCACTATATGATTATGAGAGACGCCGTAGTGGAGGGCTCCGGAAATTTAGACCACCTGGGGTTCTTTAACGTGCACCCAAATCTGAGCACACGGGCCTACAACATTTCCGCCTCCATCGGAAATGCAGCCGCCGCAGCCGGGATTCGATCCCGCGGCCTGCGGGTCAGTAGCCGAGTACCTTAGCCACTAGACCACCGCGGCGGGGCGTAATTGGCGCATTATCGTACACAAATAAAGCAACTGCCATTTAACTGTAAAAGTGTTCTAACGCGTCTGAAGTGCGGTTGCCTGTTTGTTTGTTTTTTCTCCTTCCAGTTATTCTGCCTACACAGGTGCAAGAAAAAAGAGCCAGACGTGTGTTATGAGCACAAAAAGCTCGCTAGGATGAATAATGTGGTGGGACCAGGCATGTTGAAGTAGGGCATAGACCAAGCAATATTGGTCTTACAATGAATGCGATGCTTGCAGACAGCAGATAATAAAATAATATTGCACTATAATTGAGCTCAATAACGTAATAATCGTGAGAGCAGAGCCTTGATTCAAAGCATAATTTCCTCTGAATATACGCTACTCTGTGAAGGAAATATTCGTGTATCGAGCTAAATTTGCGCATCTCACTCAGAAAATGCCGTTGCAGAAAAACAGTCAAGTCACTTCAAAGGCTTGCCTGTTCAGGTACTTTAAACGCTCACCTGAGGGAGCCACTGAGCACAGCGGACACGAGGAGACCGCTGAGTCCCGGGTAGTTTCGTAGCAGATCTTGCACAGCGTACGGCATCAGCTAATGAAGAGAGGAAAATTCGAAATAATGCTTTACAATGCTTGTATTTCGCCATCTTGGACACCCCACACAAGCCACTCAACTTCTGCCAATTGTGACTTACCCTTGAAACAGCTCCGCAACACTTTTTCAGAAAGTTCAGAAAACGTTGCCGATCGGTAGTCGAGGCTACTGAGAACACGTAAGCCAAACTTTATAGCACAGTACATGGTGTGCAATTCACCATTGTTTCTCAAGTGACCACGCCGTAAGCCCAATATCCACGGCTATGGGTGATTACTTGAAGAAAAAAAGTTGTGGGGCCCTTTTCAGTTTAAGGTGCTAAATTGGAACGCGTGCATGTCAGAAGCCTGTTATAGCCATTGCGTGAGTGCATTTAAAAATATTGTCTAGAATGACCGAGAGTGCTTCGAATGTGTTGGGACTACTTAAATCCTACTATGAAAGCTGCTTCTAAAACGACGGATAGGTGGCTTTTACCCTCTCTGTTTTAGCTATAGCAGGCGACAGGGCCAAACGCGCCGTCAGAACATTCTTTTCCCGAGGAAAAAAAAAAGGGGGGGGGGGGGTAGATCTGAGTCTTTTTGTGAATGCTTCCACGTGTTTTTATGTGTGCCCCTTCAGATTAGTATGCCTACCAAGTGCAAAAAAAAAAGAAGTTAGAAGAGTATGTGGGAGGGAGGAGTTTAACACTCGAACCAGCCTCATATATTTACGCCTGTGAACATGGTGCACACTACACTTGGCTTCCCTGGGAAGATCGCCGCTTCCACTACTGCTAGCTGCTGAAAATTCACAAAATGCTCGTTTTTCGTGGTCCCCCTATCTTTTACTCCAAAAATGTGCAGGAAAATTAGTTTTTAATTTCTACAATTAACCATTACAGTTGAAACCTGCATAAAACGTCCATTGGTGTTCGGGGTAGCCTAAGAACCTCGATTTTATACCTAGCAGTAGTAACCTTAGACATGTGGGGCCTCCTTTAGCATATATATATATATATATATATATATATATATATATATATATATATATATATATATATATATATATAGAGAGAGAGAGAGAGAGAGAGAGAGAGATTATATCGACTCAAATCAGCGCCATTTTTGGCACAGATTTTGCGGAAATAATCGAACATCAACAACTCGTGTGGCTGAATACTTGAGGAAAACCGAATCATGCGTCACCTGGTCTGCTTTGCTGATGTCTCCGGTGAGCCTAGGGTCGCAGTTCCCGTAAACTGCGTAGATAGTAAGCCCAGATAGTACGGACAAGATCAGGTTTCCAGCGACGCCAGGGATATTGAGAAGCAGTGCTCTAGAGGAAAGCATTCAAACACATATCAACGTAAGTAAGTGCGTCAGCCGTGCTTGTACTCAACTCGAACGTAAAGAAAAAAAAATACCAGTAATTAGGTTGGTTAAAACATAATTGTCCATCAATATCTTGGTTTTGAGTGCTTAAAAAAGGACGAAGCTATTATTTTGCATGTATGAAACTCTAGCGCATTCCTTGGTTTAAAAAAGGACAACGAGAAGTGCACGCGTTTCAACTACGCGTCGCGACAAGTCACAAAACAACGCACCGACGCCATCGGCACCAACGGCGCGAACGCGCCGTTAACACAGCTGCAGCTATCGCCTCTAGTGATGGCGGCACGAGATTGACATTGAGCCGGAGTTCGTTTTAATGAATGCGCCACACTAGCGTATCTATGAAATTTTATTGCAAATAGAAATTTGAACTATGTGGAATTTTCTCAGCACATGAGCCATTAGGTGATGGTAATACGCTTTATAACTTTTCACATTCAAATTTAACACTTCTGCGCAATGTTGGTACGTTTTGCATAACCTTAACGTTCATGTGTTATTGAAAGAAATCTTTTCAGTTGCGTGAGTCAGCGCTCGTCCGTGTCCCTGCTGTTCTCTTCCGTCTTCGTTGTTCTGGCGCTTTACCCAAACACGCTGCAGCTCCAGACACCGCTCCCTATACCATGAATGTCTGCTGTGATCGTGACCAATATATATATATATATATATATATATATATATATATATATATATATATATATATATATATATATATATATATATATATATATATATATATATATATATATATATATATATATATATATATATATTTGTCACAGTAGGATGACTCTGCTGTAGTAAATCTATAGATAGCAGTTAAGGAGGAGTGCAACGCGTTCCGTAACTAAGTGGTGCTCCTGGCGAAGTGTCAGAGACAACTCCGACTAAATCACAGGTTACACTAGAGCTACCCATCTGAAAGTGGCTTTACTATCTGCATCCCGTAATTGATTAAAACGGTTAATTGAAAGATTCGGATAGTTCAAGAATGACAGTTTTGGTGGTTACTTTTCACTACTTAATGTTACGTCGGCATCGCCACCAACGGTCGCAAGTTTGTTTGTTTGTTTTTAAACAGACGATTAAATGAGTGTCTAAAGGAAGCAAAGAGTGCAGCGGTGTGACTGAGCGGTTATACAACCTTCGCGCCCGCTCGAGTGACTTCATGCTGGAGTAGCGCTGCACCTGCGTCTGGCTGGCGCAGTAGGTGACCATCCAGATGACGGTGTAGCCAATCAGCACGTTCCACGTGGTGTAAGTATGGTACATGTTCGTGCTGAAGCTGAAAAAAAAAGTGGTAATGCAAGGTTAACTGGGGTCACTGTCAATACATATCAAACCGCCTAATCGAATTAAGGCCCCAGTGAAGACCAAGCTCCTGTTATAATAACAACAAAAAGAAAACAGCGAAACACTGACCATTTAGCCAAGATATTACAATGACAATAACTTTTATTTTCGCATCAATGCGGTTATTGATACGAAGGGGCGGGCCGAAAAAGCTGTCGTTCAGGCGGCTTGAGGAGGCCGCTGGCCCCCTCATTGGCGCTCAACAGCAGCAATACATTAACAAAATACCAACATAATTCGGCAATAAATAACACAAGACATGAGTAAAAAATGTGCAATAATGTCTTATTTGACAAGGTAAGGCAGTCCCACATTAGCCAAAAGTAAGCCAGCATTAGTTAGTATCAGCCAGCAATCAGCCAACATAAGTAATTACTAAACGTCAATGCCCACCCATAGTGATATAAATCTTGGTTGTGTGCGTGTAAATGTGGTGGACATTTAAGCAACCACCTGTCGCTGTTCACTGTACTCACGTAATAGGGGGGAAAGGGCGCCACACTAACGCATGGTGTTGAATATATGAAGGAAAGTGGCCACTATACGCTGACATAAGTAACGAAGAGAATACTAGAGAAACACACCTCTTCAGACTCCGGGTTCAGTGCTGCTTTTGGTCGATAGCACACACGTTACACCAGGAGTAATTCGATGTACCCGGTATTTTTCCCACACAGTTTTACAAGCTGTCATATGAGGTAAGGATGGTGTGGTTCAATTTTTCATGCTGTGTTTTAAGGGGGCTCTGCAAGACTTATTCAGTATTGTCACAAAACGTCGCCAGTGGGTTGTCGAGACTCTTGTGAAGAAGTGAGCCAAACATTACAGCTCAGTACGTGGCTTGACATTTATAAATAATTTTTTAAAATCAGCTAGAAACTCAACCCCTGTTCTTTCTACAAAGTATGCAACCTACACAAATGACCTGACCACACACCCAAATTCACGGCCATTGGCTGATTCGGGCTGAGCTGCAAAGTTATTGCTGCCGCCGCAGGGGGCCGCCACGTGCCCATGCGCCAGCTCGCGAGCACACTGAAAGTAAGGCGCTCGTTTAAAGGGGAAAAAAGAGATAGATAGATAGATAGATAGATAGATAGATAGATAGATAGATAGATAGATAGATAGATAGATAGATAGATAGATAGATAGATAGATAGATAGATAGATAGATAGATAGATAGATAGATAGATAGATAGATAGATAGATAGATAGATAGATAGATAGATAGATAGATAGATAGATAGATAGATAGATAGATAGATAGATAGATAGATAGATAGATAGAAAAAACGTGCTCAAGGTTTTGACGCACGCGTAACGCAACTCTTTCTTTCCCCCTCCCTGCTTAGATTCCACCGCGTTAACCGGGACGAAAGAAGAGCGAAAGCAACTACAGCGTGCGACAAGTGTATGTTACTGGGCACGCTCTTGACGGATTCTAAAAATTTTGGTGGTGGCCGATTCGTAAGGCCGTCCGCTCCCTCAGTGATGCCACATGGTGGTTGCTTGTAAAAGCGTGGCACTGGCCCTTTAGGGACACTTTTCCGGGGAAATCGAGCAGCGACTCAAGATGACTTGAAGTCATATATTGAGCCAACCAAAGGTGGTGTCATGCGTGTGCACCATGCATTTCAGCGCACATATATGCAGGAATGCTTGCGAATTTCGTGTGCTTGTGTGTGTGCGTGTGTATGCGTGTGTATGCGTGTGTATGCGTGTGTGTGCACGCACAGGGAAAGTGGGTTAGGGGGTGGCGCAAACAGCCCGTGATATTGCACATTGGGACCTTACTTGGTGTATATGACTCGGCCTCCATCGCTGGCGATCTGCCACATATTTCCAAAGCCTCCCAAGTGCTTCAAGCCCTGTGAAAGAAGGAACTCATTTTAATGTGGAAAGTCTGAAAAAAGCTTTGCGTGTCGTTTTTTCGCGACCCATTACAAGGCTGGGGAAGCTTTCGAGCTCACAAAAAATTTCCTTACACTAGTTGTACGAACTATGTTCGGTTGGCAATGAAAGCACACAGCAGACATTAGTCTATTTTAATTTCATGAACTTCCACATTCTTTGAAGCTGAAAACACGATCGCAAGTTTTCCGCTGCGTTGTAACATCATTATACCGCCTCCGAATATAAGAGTTGTGTTTAAAGAGGTGCTAGTTTTGGATATAAGTAGCGGACAGATTGGCACGCAAACCTTGCTACAAAAAAAAAAAGACCATAGAACACGTCCATCACGTTCGCACACCACTTGGCACTCAGCGATACCGTTCTGGTAGTTATAAAAGCGATTGAATTCATGACATTCTTGAGTTGTTAAGATCCTTGGACTGTCGCTATATGCATCAATGGCACAATTAGCTGCGAAGGCATTGCATGATTACTCAAAGTCGATAGATCTCCGCGGTCATAGGCGTTCCCAGGGTTCCCATTTAAGAGGGGAGGGGGGTGAAAGTTCGTCAAAGCACCCCCTCCCTTTTAATCAATACTATGTATTGATTAGTTTCTATAAGGCAGAATTCGCGTCCTTCTCCTCTTAGGTGGCTAAGGGGGTGGTTAGTCACCTTTCTGCCTCCTTCCCTCCTTCCACACGCCTATGTCCGCGATTACGTGTAGCCGTCATGTGCCCCTGCAATTGTGAAGTAGTGCTCTCTGTCTCTCTCTCGCTCTCCATTTATACTGCCCTTCTCATACCTCGATCCCTTTGTTCTAATGCTGGGAAGAAAACTGGGCTTACGTCTGGTCAGCTTCCCTTCCTTTGATTATCTCTCTTTACCTCTTTCATTTCTGTTCAAACTTCTTCCAAGCAGTTACTGCGATAATATGTTATGTCTCTTGCCTCTTTCATATTTCGTCTCCAGTGTGAGTGCTGTTTCTCCGTTTATAAACTCACGCATAGTTCCGCGTGTCCGAGAAAAAAAATCCCAGAGAACGAGTATAACTTATTTAAGGTAAACAACATCTTCCGTCATTTATTCACCTATTTTTCACTCGTATTGTCGCTTATCTGTCTCGCGGGAGGCAGTGCCTGTAATGTGGCCAAAATTAGTCCCATCCATGAAGCTACAATGATCTTGAAAAATAAAAAAAAAATTCTCGAGAAAAGCTTTTTAAAGTTGTACCGAAAGGAACGGTAAATTTCGGTCTCTATACAGCATTCTTCCTAACACGCCTCAGGCGAAAGTGTATATGATGTGTTACAAAAATGTTTTACTCATGAACTCCCTAATTGTTATAACAAAGGTCTATTTAGGGTGAAATGGCTTCTTAAAAACAACCTCATTACACCCTTAGGGTATAAATGTTTTATTGTCTATTACTAATATTTTGAATGTCGCAAGCAAAGGACTCCGGCGGAAACCTTACGCCAAGCGTGGAGACAAACTCACCGAGGCGATGACCATGATGTATCCGGCGAACATGAGCACCATTTGAACCACGTCCGTCCAGATCACGGCTTTGATGCCGCCCTGCGTAATTTCATGTATGTTAACGTGCTAACTACATGCCTTTCCGCACATTGCTTTTTGATTTCTTCAAATAGATGCCACACCAAGCTCGAAAATTTACGGTCGACGTCGGTGTTAACGCGACTTAAGAAATAAAATCGTCCCGAGGTGACGACGCCGCATGGCGTCATCCTAACGTCATAGACCACCATGACTTGTGACGTCGTGTGGCGTCACTGTGACGTGAAATAACGAGCCATCAGATGATGACGTCATCTCATCAGCGCTTCATCAATGGTCACCCGATCAGAGAGGCATACAGTGCAAAGTGCCTCCGATCTTGAAGGTTGTACGAAACCAAGATATATATGAAGAAAGCTTTTAGAGGGGGAGAGGGTCAACACAAAGACTGTGAAGAAGACTTTGAGTCACTTTAAGCGAATATATGGGATCCAATGAGTTTTTTTTCTTCTTTCTGTAGTGTGAGCTTGCATTCCAGGATGCTGCTGCGCTTTTCGAATGCGTAGTTTGCATTCATAACCCGCTCGCACCTAAGACATGTACCCGTAATATGAAACAAATTATAGCCTATATCGCACAGCGGAGCCGCCCACACATACCTGCATCCTGACTTGATTCATATGCGAACCTTTCCAACTAACCTCTACCACGCACTACTGTTACAATATGAGCAGCCTGCTAAATATCGCTATGATTTATATGTAGGGTTTAACGTCCCAAAACCACCATATGATTATGAGAGACGCCGTAGTGGAGGGCTCGAGAAATTTTGACTACCTGGGGTTCTTTAACGTGCACCCAAATCTGAGCACACGGGCCTACAACATTTCTGCCTCCATCAGAAATGCAGCCGCCGCAGCCGGGAGAAAAATATCACTATGATAAGGCTCATATATTGCTGAATCAAGGAAAGTGTGCCGGTCTAAGGATATAATTTGCAAGTTTGAAGACGGGCTGAATGAAAACTCAGCAGAGTGACTGTATTCCTAGAACTAACTTGAAGGCCCATACTGTTGTCACTCGGGTAAGCTTAACCGCTGCTATACCCAACTGCAGTTGGAAGGCGTAACCACAGTTACCGTAAACCAAATAGGGGTGTTGTTACACGTTTGCAGTTGTACGCGTTTAACGAACACAGTTTTAACTCTAGTCAGGGGCTGATGTTGAAAATGCGTACTGCCATTAGTAGCAAATAATTGCACAAGCTCAAGAACTGCGCCGTTCTGCACACACCCAAAAACTATTCGTTTTTAACGCCTAGCTACCAGTTCAAAACGACGCTGTAGCTACGCGTCGGGAAGGTGGAGGCCTAATTAAAATAGCAAGTTTTTTTCGTGGCAGTGCATATAAACGTAATTTATACACGTAATGTATCTTCCCAAATGCGTATCCACGCCTCCGTCATCGCAAAGGCCCAGTTGACTCGCTTTCGGATAGATGTTTCGCTGGGAGCCAAGCTGCTCGCTTTCGACCTGGGAGCTGCCATGTTGTCAGTTTACTACGCCAACAGCGCTTGCTTATCACTGTTTAGTGAAACGGTCGTTAGCGGATCAACTGCGGTTATGGTTGTCGTCTGACTACGTACAACAGCAGTTAGACTTAACAGCCGTCGTACTTAACTTTGCTTAGAATACCCATGTGACAAGGGTACTTTATAGTTGTTTTACAGTTTGCCACCCATTGACAATAAGCGCTGTATTTGGGTGGAGATGTCGTGGAACGCAAGTATATACAGCTTAAGATGAAAGATGCAGTTGGTTTACGTGTGCCTGCTTTTCTTAGTTCAAATAAAACAGTAACTGAGGAATATATAGCCAGTAATAATTTTTCAGCATTAACAAAGAAAGTTCTAATTTTCATTTGAATAGCAAGATCTCCTCGAAATCTGCGCATGGTCTGTTTGATTTTTTTGTGTGTTAAGTAAATAAATACCGGAACATACAAAGCTTGTCTTCAGTACTTACTATGGCTGTGTAGAAGGTACATACGACGCCATTGAGAAGGATCGACGACCACACTGGTATGCCGGTTACTGTAAGATAAACAAGGTGATGCATATATGCACTTCTGGAACATTGTCATACCGCGCAATTAAGAAGTAAAGGTTACTGAGGGGGCACACCACCACAGAAAGGAAGCAGCAGGAATAAAGAGATTACAAAACTGTAAATTTAAAACTCGACGGGGCATTGTTACCGTGTTTTTTTTTTCGTTCTTGTCCGTCTTTATTTTTTTGCGCGAAATTTCATTTATAGTTGGAATTTCATTAGTGAAAAGTATACCACAGTCGCGTACTAAAAGGCTTTCGAGAAAGCTACTGTATACAGAAAGGTAGTGCCTGGGAACGTTTAACACGAAAAACCCGAAGGCTGTCGATGATTCAAAGGGCATGGTGCATAACTAAAGTTGCACCTGAAGCTACATATGTCGTTTGTTATTTCGAACCTTCACTTTTTTGTTGATCATTCGTCTTGGCTAGAATATTTTCTGGTATTTGGGACGCTTTCCTTTAAGACAGTCTATTTATTAAATGTGTGAATAGCATCAAACACAATTTCCTGGTTCTCACAACATGAATGTCCTTTAGTAGCAATTTTAAAGCAGCAGAAGTCAGCTTTCCGTATGACTGAAGCTTTATTTTTCTATCTGGTTACGAGTAGACCGCCACAACGGTAGTTCGTGCAAAACGCAGGTGGCCGCCTATGTATTGACGCCAAAGCTCTCTCCAATAAGATAAGCCTACGGCAAGCGGTTGCAAGAAAAAAAATGTACGCGAAGTTCTTACCTGAGCCAAGAGCCAGCGCGGGACCGTAAAGTACAACACCCATGTAAAGAAGCTGCAAAATCAAGTTCAGAGTTCTTTACAATCACGCTGTGCGTTCAACAATTTGAACTGCTTAGTCAGACATCAAAGAATAATGAACGATCAGCGATGATAGAAAATTATCTCTTTTTTTTGGTCTCACATTCATGCTTTGATGCAGTTGGAAAAAAATCACAGCATAACCCCAGAGTGAGCGATAATGAATGGCGCGAAGCGTCCGTTGTCCATGCATCTAGATGAATGGACGGACAGAGGCACGGATGCACGAATAGATGGTCCGACGGAAGCATGGATGGACGGGCAGGAGCATGGGTGCACTGATATACAGACAGACAGCCGGACAGATGCACGGACGAATGAACGGAAGCACTGACGAATAGGCAGACGGATGGACAGAAGCACGAACGCGCGGACGGATGCATGAACACACGCACGCACGGACGGACGGTCAGAAGCATGGAGAGATGGACGCACGGACGGACGGACAGAAGCATGAACACGTGGCTGTATAAATGTAAGCATGTATGGATGGATGGATGGGTAAATGGACGGGCATGCAAACGAATGGACACACGGATGGATGAATGGACTGATGCTTCACCCCACTCATCATCATGCATTCCATGGATAAGCTGTTAAAAACACTAATGCCATCTAGTTATATTATTCCCAAGGACATATACACAAAACATAATCCATTGAGCAAGTAATAAACTAGAGGTGGCTACATACTACATACAGAGAAGGGAACCACCCACGGCCCCAGGAGCTTCGCCCCTAAAAAATACTTTAGAATCACTGGCGATGAACAGATCATACCACGACACATGACTACGATTAAGCATATTTGCTCCATTCATGTCATTCTCATCGCGAAGGGCAAAGATGATGTATCTCTTGATTTCGTTCATTAGTATTGTTTCTTCAAACTGGGACAGCTTATTGCTCTCCCGTACTAAAGTACATCGTTCTGTGATTCATCGAATACTTGTTCTTAACTTATCGTATGCTTTACGAATACACTGCGCTTTTAACTCGTCGCAGATGGGAACGCCTTTAGTGGCGGGTTGCGCGTCCGGGCGGTGATAGAAGCTTTCGAATGCTGTGGCTGGTGGCAGTGTTCGCGCCAGCTGCTTCGTGTTTTTCAGCAGTTTTGCGAAACGTTTCTTCTTTGGCGTTGGTGTCATGTCTCAGCCTAGCAGCAGCAACGTTTGTTGAGTTGTTGGGTGTCACAATATCTAGAGCAATTCATCTGGAACAAATCTTTATCGCTCTTCGAAGGCTCACTGGTAGGAGAGACATCAACGTTGGATTCAACTTGTATGTCGCCTATTGTGAATAAAGTTGTTTAACTCAATCACTTTTGTCGAATCGCTATAGCAGAGATATTGTTCGATTATCGTTATGTCTGGCGCAGCCTTGATGGAATAGGCTGGGATTCCTCTGATAAATAGCAGGATTCGCTGTATGCATTTCATGGGCTATGGCAAGGCCAGTGAACAGAAGCCCTCAGCCTATCACCCGTTGAATTTTCCATCGCCTTACAAGTAGGCTGAAGTAGCTCGCTCATGTGAACGCTACGGAAGGTGCGATAAAAATTATGCGTGTTTCGCACGTTCTTTAGGCCTGACAGTGATGACTTCCTTTCCTTCTAGTTGTATTCGATTCACACTTTATATCTCCAGGGCTCTCCTTCGAACTTGTCATGTTCATATGCAGTTTTTGTCTAGCTTTCAATAACAACAAAACAATCGTCACGCTTAAACTAGTTTTCTATTCATCAACAGTATTGTTGTTTTATTGCTGTTGTGACGGACTTTCAAATGAGGCGTACGTGACTCTCGCATGAATTGTTTTTTTTATTCACTCGTAGGAGGTCGTATGGACCGCTGGATCCTGGTCTACCTCACAAACAGGTCAGTCTACATGTCCGCAAAAGAAGGTGGCACAGCTCCAAACGCAATGCATAAAGGAGTTACCTAGGGCGGTGTTCTAAGCCCCCCTCTCTTGAAAAAAAAAGTGCTACAGTCGGTGTAGATTACCTTGCTGCAGTGCCCCCGTCCCCTCGTATTGCAACTCACCTCTCGAACAACAATGTGTAAAGCAAAGGAATTAAAACCGCGAAATTAGAATATAACTTATCAGAAAGCTGCATTATACCTCATGAAGAAAAAATTATAAAAGGCATCATTTGTTTCCTGAAAAGTTGCAAATAACTGGAAAGCAAAATTCACTTACCGTCGACATTATAAAGACCACGGATGCAATATTTCTGACCACAGTTGACATAAACCTTTTCTCCAAGTACTGAAACAAACAGAATTTCTTTAGCGCTTGCTTTGTCATTTTAAAATCATAATTACATCCCTCACACACCACTCAGATATTGATTAAACTTAATGTATTCACCAAAATTCATTAAATTTGCGCATTGCATAGTTAACAAAAAAACGCACTTCTGAAATAATCCTGAGCTTTCGAAATTTACTGCTGGATAATAAGCGACTCAATCGATTAGGTCGTCAATATTTCTTTCCACTTCCAAGTCTGCTCTTTCAGCTCACGCCAACCAAGTGAGGTGTGTATATGTGGTTTGAACATTTGTAGATACTCTTTCGGTATTTCTGAAGTTACATAAGATCATTTGAAAGCGCGACATTCAGAGCGAGTGCCTCAGACTATCGCCACACTCCATTTGTGTACTAAGTTCGTGGAGTTTACCTCATCATTTTCATCTTCATCATCTTCATGCTGCATAGGTGCGCCCACCATAGGGCACCCGCAGGTCGCGGGATTGAATCCCGGTGACGGCGGCTACATTTCTGATGGAGGTGAAAATGCCGTAGGCCCGTGTGCTCAGATTTGGGTGCACGTTAAAGAACCCCAGGTGGTCGAAATTTCCGGATCCCTCCACAACGTCGTCTCTCATAATCATTTGGCGGTTTTGGGACTTTAAATCCCACATATCAATCAATCAATCAATCAATCAATCAATCAATCAATCGATCGATCAATCAATCAACCCACCGTAAGGCAACCCCTTTTCCCGTGCTTTGTCAAAAAACCTGTCAGGAGCTGGCGGCAGCCATTCTATTCCCGCAGACTTGCTCTCGTCTGTTCCATAACTTTCTGCAAAACCAAGCTTCTCTGGCACAGAGAGACAAGAAAATTGCACCACCGTCCTTAAATGCTGGTAAACGATCTATGTGAATAGATCGTTTGAAAATTTTGGTCGGGGTGCATTGTTTCACGGTTGTTACACCTGTACGTCTTAGAGAACAATACACACTGCTATTTTTGTTGCACAGAAATGAACGAGACTATTGCATGTTACGGTATTAAAAGCTATACAGTCAAGCCCGAAACTGCACCACGACTTTCCACGCGCAATACTGTTGCTAAAGAGCCCATGGCAGGAATAGCCAATTTGAAAGCTTCAGAAAAATATTTCTTACTTCGGACTCAGCCACCATGCTCCCACCCTGCGACTTGTGAACCTTTCTCCCGTGAAACCACGCCGTTTATTGGCGATGAACCACTGCAGTAAAGTAGGACGTAGTGCGTGGACGCAAAAATACAGTATAGCATGTATTTAGCGCTTTATTAGCACTTGTCCCAAGTAGGGGTGGCATGCATATCAAGCAAAAGCTATTAGAGTGACATCTATTATTCTATAAGATGGTAAAACAATTGGAACTCACTTAGACTTACTCAAACATGTTCTGCTCCGAGGACTCACGCGGAATCGGGCTCGCCAAATTTACCCTCAACTGGCTCACTCGAACTCAGACTCGTTCAGCTTTTTCCAATGAGGCAGCCAGTCACCGCGTTATGTGCTCTAAGATATAGTAGATTCTATTTCTTTGTCCTTTGTTTCGATATTTAACAATTTTTTTGTATTTGATATTCGATTCAATGTTCGCATTTCAGCCACTATTCGATTTTAATTCGATTATAGATGAAATTTCACTATTCGCACACCCCTAGAAACAAATAAAATGAAGCATAATAAAAGTTAGAAAATTACATGCGATTCCACAGGTATGCAAACAATCCAAAATATTTTGGTGTTTATAATAATGGTTTTTCATAAGTGAGAGGAACTGACTCCATGATTCTGGAAACTCGTCTGCGCTGACCACATCAGCTACTAATCCTGAGAACAAATGGAACAGTTCGCGCTTAAATGGGAAGTGACGCGAGAATTTGTTTGTTTTCTTTTACACCAAATGAAAAGCCTATAATATGTACTGATGAGCCTTAATGCACCCTAAAAAGTAATTATTTTTGTTTTGAAAGCTTTTTTCGGTTCCTATTGTACCCTGACGTCATAACTAGCTTTTTGTCACCTGCTCGTGCAAGATTTTGCGGCGTTTCCACAGCCACTCCGCATTGGTGGCTACGTTTGTGATGCAGAAGCGTCTATTTTGAAAGTTTTGGTGCCTTACGCCATCGCAACTAGCCAGACTGCTGCGTAAAGTCGCCAGAATTTGTACTAGCCTGACGTCAAGCTTGTGTCAATGTCGATAAATGCGTCAAGGAAAATTGACTTTAGCAATATCGAAATAAAGTACCTTACCAGCATTTACAGAGCCTTGCACTTATTCAGCCATGTATTTATAAACGAGATTCATATGGCCTTGTATATGTACCTCCATAAAATTGGCGCCTTTACCTTTTAAAAAGAAGAGCAATGCAGTGAAGTCATACACGAACCTCGTTGATGCTTGTGATGTCCATCTTGTAGTACATGGGGAGAAATACGAATGCAGCAACAGTGATAGACACGGTGGCAGATATGGCGCTCGTCCATAACATCGAACCACGCAGGAACACTTCCGATGGCTGGCCCAGGATGCCGATAGAGGACAGGTAGCTGGCCATCATGGACAGGGAGACGGGAAGCCAGTTGAGTTGCCTGTTTCCCGTCAGAAAGTGCTTGTTGGACTTTGTGCGGCGGTCGCGCCATGCCACGAAGACGCCGATGCCGGCCGACAGCGCCAAAAAACACATGAGCACCACGTAGTCAAGTGCTACGAAGTGAGGGGCCGCCATCTTCGTATAGAGCTTTCGAAGATCTGCGTTGAGTGTCACCGCTTCGAAATTGAGGTGTGCTCTTCAGTCAAAACATTTACCTCTTGAATTTTGTTTGAATTTTTGTTGACCCTTACGTCACCCTGCTATCGTACTGCCGCAAGTCAGCCGTGGTCTCGATGCCGTCGCTCTCAAAGCAAGTCTTCTGCCTCGCAGCGTGTCATTCACCTGTCCACTGTAGATCTCAATTCGGCTTTACCCTTTCATAACACTTTCATAACGTTTTTCCAGTGCAACTTCTTTTTACTTCTGTTGTCTTCTACATTGTTTGAATCCGGTTCATCGTGTTCGCTTTCAGGATCAACTGATTCAGTATTTCAATCATTCCAAAGCGCATTGCCAATTACCTCCAACGGAAAGTGATCTTACGCTTTCTTTGTTACAATTGAGTTCATCAACCGTCTTAGCTTGTTCCAGTGATAACGATTTAGTTAGAGCGTTTATAAAGATTGAGTAAGTTCACCTGCCTCCTTACAATTTCCTTTGCATGAGGAATTGTGTCTTGGGCAATGAAATTATTTTTTCCTGTCTTTTTTTTGTTTGTTTCTTTCTGGACCTGGACTTTTGAACTGCAATATAGCTCAGTGCTGGTTAGCAGAATGCTTTCGTTTTTTTCCCTATTGTTAAGAAATATTTCAGGAAGTATTCAGTAGTTTTACAAAGCGAGAAATATTTCACTGCTAATAGCGTTCACACCTTATAATTAACCTGTCTGTACGACAAGCTATGTGTATCTGAATATTAGCGAAGAAATTTCTTCATCAGGATTAGTCGATATTGGGCACTTCTCAAAGCCAGTTTGAAAGTTCCTCCAGCTTTCGCTTCTTTATGTCCTGTTTACTGACCACCTGAAAAAGTAGCGAAAGATGCACATGGTATAAATGTATATGACAAAGTACAGCCAAGTCTTAGCTATCAAGAAAATAATGGAGGAACTGAGACAATGCAGCTATTCTTTGGGTTGCTTAGTGTAGGCACTGCAAAGAGCAGCCGTTTTGTTCTGTATACTTCAGAGTCTCTACGAGTGCGGCACAACCAGCCTGTTCAGCCATGTTCTGTTCAGGCGGTGCTTCAGAGCTCTAACCATGTACCAGTTTTATTTTTAGCGAGGTGCCGCTGAATCTAAGAGCTGATTAGTGCATCAAACTCACATTGTTGCCGACGTAATTTTATACCAGGCGTATACCAGCGACAAAACTTGTGATTTATGCTCAAACGCGCTTAGCTGCCTCTTCAGGGCTTCGTTCATTAAAGACGAGCTCCGCAAACTTTTGTCATAGCCGTGAGCACGGGGTCATTCTTGAAAAAAAAAAAGAACGTTGATGATAATATATAGTTTTGCTCTGTTTAATCAGTGCTTGCGAAATAACATAGCAATCTCCTGCTGCTTAGGTTATTGTGAGAAAAAACTTCGCTTTCTAACCATTTCATCGAGTGACAAACACTTACGTAGACCAAGGTTAAAACAATCACTGGTCAAGGTGAAAACAATCAAAGGTGACCACAATGAAGAAATATCCGTGATATACTGTCAGCTGTCATGCTACGGTAGCATGGTTATGATACGATAAACGGTCAAGTCTGTGTTTCAAGATGGGGGTTCATCACAAAGCACTATTTCGTCAAGTGGGAGTCGCAATTATGATATCTATGTTTAGGACGAAGCACCTTAAAAGACGGCACAATGTCCTTCCGTTCACAAACTGCCGCCGAGCGTCTACAGCAGATGTAGAAACTGAAACATCTGTGAACAACAAAAATGCTACCAAGAAGCTGTTAACCAGAAGCAACAAAATAAAAGGCTACAACCCCAAAAAACACCAAACACACGAAAAAACAGTATGCGAGGAACCGACGTTCAACCACTGATCAATCAAAGCATATGACAAAAGAAACGGTCGACACAAACAAAATAGAAGGCTGTGAACCAGAACAAAATAGAAGGTCACGATTCATGGTCTCATGTACACTCTTTCATCCAAACATCAGCATCAGCTTCGTGGATATGCACGGATATTATTTTTATCTATCGAGTGTATTCTGTCAATGGACGTCTGACATCAAGTATCAGCCGTGAATGAAGGAAGCTTCCCTACTCTCTCATCAGTCTGGTCCACCCCAGTTATCAAAAGAAAACGACATATTGGCATGTTTAATCACCAGTCTTGAGTGTTGAATTATTGCGAAGTGGCGGCTGATTTCTCTCTGTAACCAGATAATTGACGGCAAAATAAAACATATCCTGACACCTTAGGTGACGAAAAACGTTTTGCGAATATTACGAAGTGTGCGAATAGTGCACGTTTCTATAACATAAAAAAATACATTTTAAAAGAGTGTGACTATAGTGAGCGGGAAACCGAATAGTGAGGTGTAAGATGTAGGCCTTAAAAGATGGGAAAAAATAAATATGCACACCTTGATGTTCAGAAACGTCCCTGTTGGATGCCCTATTTTTAAGGTGTTGTTCCTGGTGCCCTTTCTCTGGCACCTACTATGCCTTGCCGAATTGTGGGACGCCCTAGACATAGGAAGGTCACCGTCAGAACTGATGCCTGGTCGAGCTGCGTGCGGAGTAGCGTTGGTCACGCATTCTCCCAGTGTCCAGCATGGAATCATTCTCTAGATGAGGTCAGATGTATATGGCGCAAGAGTAAATGACGTTGCAAGGTGTACCTTGCTAGGTTGGTGTGCTCTTGTGGCCGTTTGTTATCGCTCAGTTGCCGCGCTAGGGGAAGGCAAAGTGAAGGTGCCCAAGCTCTGGGTCATTTGCACGCAATCTAGAAGAACATAAACAACAGATAGCTGCCATATACTCTTCTCCTGCCATATACCAGCTGTTGGTCGTGGTACTCTAAATATGGTAACATTTACTGAAAGTGCAGATTTTCACAAGTTTGTGTAGCTATAAAATAAAAGAGATTTAGTAACCTTTGCAATATTAAACTTTGCTAAAATGCACAAATTTAGTTTTAAAGGAGAGGTTGCGGGAAATATTATTTGGTACCCGTCCACACTACCGACCGTTAGCCCGCAAAATAGAAGTTACATTGTACATTACACTGTTTAGTGTTCACACAAACTGGCTTGCCGGAGAATTTATTCAGCCACCACTCTAAACTTCTTTATTTCGCTTTTCTTTTTTCGATGCATTCCACGAGGTCACGCTCATCGCTTGCATTGATAAGCTACAGAAACCGAAGCGTAGATTTCCACTCTTACGCACTTCTTGCAATGCGTGCCTGGTGTTTTTTTTTTTTTTCAGCCTTATGTGTTTCAATACGCTGTCTATATACGTAGGCTAATAAATTCGAACCAGTGCGGGATACGTCAGATGGAAGGCGCTTTCTAAAGTAAAACTTTCGCTGGTGCATTGAAATAGCTGAAGTACGTAGCTCCTTATACCACGCGAGAACTGCGGTGGATGAGGCCAAACGTGTCGCCTTCACTTATCAGAAGAGGGAGACAAACAAAAAGAAAGCCACAGCTTTACCGTAAAGGCGAAGTAATGATTGCGATAGCAACAAATTGGACCGTCACGTGAAGAATGGTAAGCTGATCGAAACGTGCGCCGCGTTGCACAACAAACGGATTTAGTTGCGCTTGCACAGCTGCCGGACCGACGCAGCCAGCCAGCAGTTTCCAATGAGAGGCTGCATCCGTACTGCTGCTGCGGACGCGGAACTAAGTATGTGTAATGACGCACGAAACTAACTTAAAAGTACATATACACACGAATAAGTGTCTGAGTTGTTACTTCGCTCTGAAAAAAAAAATGGCAGCATATCCACGGGGTGAATAATGGAGAGTGGGGCGAAGCATACGTCCGCCCATTCGTTCTTGCTTCCGTCCGTCTATGCGTCCGTTTGTGTGACCATCCGTGCGTCCATCCGCCCGTCCGTGCGTGCGTCTGTTCGTGCGTCCATCCCTTCGTTCGTTCATGCATCCGCCCCTGCGTCCGTCCGTGCGTCCATTCATCCGTGCAGCTATCCGTGCGTCCGTCCATGCATCTGTCTGTGTGTCCGTTCGTCCATCTAGTCAACACTCCAAGTACCACCATCTCGCATCTTTTCATCATATATTTCGCATATCGAAGCACGGACTTTCCAAGGACAAAACAACGGACTTTCCAGCGGACTTTCCAAGGACAAAACAAGAAGTGGCACACGCACACTTTCTTACGGATTGCGCTTCGTGTCTACTTCTCACCTTTAACCACCTCGATTTCATGATTTCACTGTCTTCATGGCACTGCGGCCCAACGCTCGCTAAACCTTTCTATAACCAAGGAGGTTACGCCCAGCGAGTATAACGTAGCAATCCTTTCTTGTTAGATAGTGCTCAATGTACACGCCAATAACTGCTAATGGGGAATGAGACAGGAGAATTCGGCTTTTAGTTAACGCGCATGCTGCGAAATTTTCATTGTTCAACAACGTACAGGAGAAATCTCCCACCAGCACCACCTTGCAGGTCAAATCGTAAGACATGTTACGCACTGCTACGAGGGACGACCGGGTGCCGCTTTAAAAAGCTTCGCCCTTAAAACGCGCCCCTTTCGCAAACGGAGACTGTGCAGCGGGAACAGTAGTCTTTGTGAACACGGTAACTACAACAGAATCGTTCCAATGAAAGCCCAAGGTGTGCGATTCTCCCCACCACGAGATGAGCACACGCACGCGTTAGCGTATGCCCCCCTCTGTGGGGCAAGGTATAGGCGTGGGAAATCAACGCATGAGCGTGAGTTGCAGCGTTGTGACGATATAGCGACACACGCTCGTTGTGCCATCTCACTGTTAATGCTGAAAACACAATAGTTATTCTGAGACGGGCATCGCCAGTGGTAAGTGCTAGATATAAATAGCTTGCCGTTTCAACATCAAAGGAAGTACTCTTTCGTGGCTCAATGGCTAACGCCATGCGCCCCCCCCCCCCCCAAAAAAAAAAAAAAGGTCAGGTGGTCGAATAACACGTTCAATGCTCGAACGTGTTATTCAAAGGTCGTATGTTCGATTCCTGCTCACGGCTGGTTATTTTTACACCCACTTTTCTTTCTTCTTATTTACATTCCATTGATTCTAATAACTTCCTCTGTACGTTCCTTGTCATTACTGTCTGTTAGATCTCATTAATATTGTGTCAAAACACGGAAAAACGAGCCCTTAGGTATACACATTATATATATATATATATATATATATATATATATATATATATATATATATATATATATATATATATGTGTGTATATATATATATATATATATATATATATATATATATATATATATATATATATAGTTTTCCACCGTGGTGAGATGCTTAGTCCCACCACATCTTGTGTATAACATGATTTGATGAACACTTTCGGACTTTCGGCCCCGCTGCATTTCGTTAATCGTATTGTTGCTCGTATTGTCACTGTGTGCTTGTACTTGTGTATATATGTCTGTTTATGTTCATTCTAACAAATATTTTAATATTTCACGAAAGAAAAGATAGCCGAGTGGTTACGATGCTCGCTTTCAGATCGTGTGAACACGCCATCAAATCGCGCCTAGCTGTAATTTTAATATCTTTTTCCTTCGATCTCTTTCTCGCTCCTTTTCTTTGTTCCTCTCTGGATTCATTCTCTCGGCGTCAGGTTATTGCATCCTGCACCTGTAAAATTACCGCACGTGTTCTTCGACCGACGAGGAGAGGAAGACGACGAAAACAATGAAGAAGAGGATGAAGAGAGCAAGAGCCGATTCATAATAGCCACAGACGCTTCTGTGAATAACGAAAAGGCAGCAGTAGGAATTGCCTCTGATTACTTCGTTTGGTCATTCTCAGTTAGGCTGCCAGAGTTCACTCCAGTTTTTGAATCTGAGCTCTTGGCTATTATTTTGCCGCTTCAAAAACTGCTTTCAAACGGAGTTTGTGCAAGGATCATTACAGATTCTCTTTCAGATTGTACAGCTCTCACAGCTTCGGAACAATCAAGAGCCCTACTGACATTGCACACATTAGTCCCCCCCCCCCCAACTGAAGCAAGTATTGGTTCCAGTTCACTGTAGCATACAGTTGAATAAAATGGCCGATTCACTATATAGCCCGAGCTTTGCTTGATGGTCCGCTCATCTCGGTACTCCCAGAAATATAATACATGGTATCAATCAAATATAGAAAATTAGCTATCTATACAGATATGACGCAATATATTATTAAATAGAAAGAATATCAGCTACTTAGATATCCCTGGAAAACTAAGGGAAGTCAATCTGGAAAGTTTGAAATTGTGTTAACCAAATTTTGATGCCGTGTTCGTCCATTAAACTTTTATTTACACAGAGTTGGTCTGGCAATATATCCTGTGTGCCCATTCTACAAATAAACAGAAACTATTATGCATTACTTTATATTATGTCGGAACTATAGGAAAAAAACTCGTAGTTATGATGTTTTCCACAGTAAGTTTAACTTTAACTGTAGATAACGTTGTCAGTTTCAGCATCTCCAGCTTAAGACATTGCCACAAAAACGTATTTGATGCAGTACGCAATTTAAGGAGAAAATCTAAACGCATGTCAAAATAACGCCTGCTTAAATATATTCTAGACGAACGCTTGTGATATAAATGATAATGTGAATTAATGTCGAGCATGCATTCGATTTTGATCGGGTGAAGTAAACTCAACTGTCTGATCTGCGCAAAATTTCACTGTTCTGATGTAGTGTTAGCTCTATTTTTCTCTCATTGACTCATATTAATTTTATTATTATTTTATCATTGAAAAATAGTTTGCAATTGTTTTTTCTTTGCTCCTTTAATGATAAACTCACAATTGGTGTATTACATATAGGCGAGTAAAAGCTTTCATGGTCCATCCCCCAGAGTGGGTATGTGCCAGTGCTTACAGCCAACAAACAAACAAACAAACAAACAAACAAACAAACAAACAAACAAACAAACAAACCGCTTCTTGATTATCATAATTTTCTGCTTTCGAAGACAAAGTACGGCAAGCAGCACCCGGATAAAGATTAAAACGCATCAGTCTTGATCTATATGCGGGGGTTCCTCCACTTTGAACAGTTGTTTATGGAAGCACGTGTCTACGACATTTGGTGAATAATAGTAAATAGGAAAAAATTATTGCCCTCGCATCTGCGTGCTTTGTTGCAAAGTGCATCGAAAGAAGGTAGTCATTCGTTTGGAGAGAGAGAGAATAAGACATTTATTTGCGATCGAGGAAGGAATGTCGGTGAGTGGAATCTTTAGTTCGGGATCCCATTGGTGCGGGCCACTGCCCTCGCTCGTCTCACGAGGGCCTCTTGGGTTTTCGGATCCGAGCCGGACAGAGCTGCCTCCCACCCCAGAGTGCTGTGCTCTGGGTTGTAGAGGGGGGTTGTGTGGGCATTCCCATACAATGTGGTACAGGGTGGCTTTTTTTACTGACGCAGAAGCTGCACTGTGGTGCATATGTGTCGGGATCTATCTTGGACAGTAAATCTGGATTGGGGTAAGACAAGGTCTGCAGGCGACGCCACACTACCTAATATTCTTTACCGAATGTTGGCCCCGGGGGCAGAAGTTTCTGTCTTTCGAGTCTGTGATGTTCTAGAATATCTGTGTATGTTAGGAACGGGTCCATACGCATAGCCGAGGGTGGCTGCGATATGCCGGGGTCGGAGGTCCGGAAGAGTAATTATCTCGCCGAGGCATGGGCGGGCTCATTGCCTCTAACTCCGGAGTGGCCGAGTATCCATATCAGCTGTTTCCATTCGCCCTCTGAGCGTGAGGACGAGAGTTGTGCAAGAAGTCGATGCGCAATGGGGCCAATGTAGCCTTTACAAAATTTTCGGTAGGCTGCTTTTGAATCTATAAGAACGAAGGTGGACCTTAGGTTTCGTAGGGCGAGGGCGATTCCTGCTTCATTGATACTAGTTGGGTCTTGTCCTGGGCTGATATACAATCAACGTGTTTTCCACAATGAATGACGCTTGCTGTATATTTGCCGTTCATTGGTACAGCTGCATTGACAATTAAAGAAGGCGCCCTCAGTATCTGAGTAGCTGTCGTGAACTTTTGCCCGTGCCTAACGTCGGTGTTCGTGGAACTGAGGACGCATGTTGCGCGGTAGTGGTTTGATGATGAAGTCCTACCTCCATTCATGTGAGATAGTTTGTTTTCCCCTTCTCTCAATGGGGACTTCGATGCCAAGTTCTGATAGTGTTTTACATCCTGTTTTAGTGATGACGAGGCGCATAATTTGATTCGTGTGGTGTACATGGAATAGTTCTGATACGGTATTGTGGAGACTCATTTGAAGCAGACGTTTCGTGAGTGTCCATTAGGGAAGGTTCAGAGCCTTCTTGAGAGTCACACGTATGTCCCTGTCTATTTTGTGCTCGTCTGCTTTCAAGACATTCAGGTAAGGAAAGCTATAGGTTATGCGACTGATGACAAATGCTTGAATGAGTCGTATTATGTAGTGTTCTTTCATTCCTCGTCGTTGGTTATCCACCCGGCTAATCATGCGACAGATTTGTAGGCAGGACGTTTTTAGTTTATGTAAAGCAAATAAGTTGTTTCCCCAATTATTGAAGTGGGCTCCGAGAGTTCGGATGGTTTCAGCCACTTTAATTTGCGTTCCATAGAGTTGTACGTTGAGGGATGTATTGCAGATGCCTTATTTCTATATACTAGGATTTCTTATTTGGTGGGGGAGCACTCCAGACCACTCTTGCGTCCTATCTTTTCTACGATGGAGGCGGTCTGTTAGAAGGCTTCTTCTATGTGACTTAGGTTACCAGACCGGCTCCATATTGTGACGTCATCAGCATATATGGCGTGGCGTACTTGCGAAATTTCATTTAGGGCCTCCGGGAGACGCATGAAGCGATATTGAAGAGGAGCGGGGAAAAGACAGCCCCTTGAGGAGTACCAAAATCACCCATGGTGATGAGTTGAGATTTAAGGTTTCCTATGCGGATAGTGACTCGTATGTCTGTAAGGAAGTCCCGCACATATGCATATAATTTTGGACCGCACTTGAGTTCTCCCGTAAGTCTTTCAAGATAGTGAAGTATTGAACATTGTCAAAGGCACCCTTGAAATCAATTGCAAGAATGGCCCTTCCCGCTTGAGTGGTACCACGGGGTAGGTTGACAATCTCGTGTTTTAGTTGGAGGAGGATGTCCTGCGCTGCGAAATGGAGACGAAAGCCGTACATAGTGTCGGGCAACATGTTCTGTTCTTCTAGATATTCGGTTAGCTTTATTTGTATGGCCTTATCTATCACCTTACCAACGCATGACGTGAGGAATATGGGACGGAGGTTATCAATATTGAGCGCTTTGCCGCCTTTCGGGATGAAAGTGAGCTTGGCCGATTTCCACTCTATGGGAAGGGCTCCAGCGTCCCAGTACTCGTTCATTTTATCTACTAGCAACTGAGTCATGTCATCGTTTAGGCAAGACAGCAGCTCTATCAATACCCGATTGGGTTCCGGGACGGAACATTTCCTCACGCTTTGTATTGCCGCTTTAATTTTGATGACCGTAAACGCTTTTGAAAGTTCCGGATTATCGGGGCCGTCATACAGACGTATAAATGCGTGATCCCATGCAGTGTTGACACATATCATTCGTCTGGAGACGCTGCGTGAGGTATGACACCATCTGGCAGTAATGACAAGAAACAATTTTTTTATAATGCAGAGCCACTCATAGGAGGCGGCACCATGTCGTTTTAGCAAACGTATGAAACATCCGCTTTTTCTTCATGGCGGCTCCTTCTCAGCGCAGCGTAATGAACACTGTGGTTAACAAAATAACGTATTCACGCGTTATCTAAATGAAGAAACACGCCACCTCATAATTACGTATTTATTTTGCGCCTCAAATATGCGTAATACTTGCTTTTTGATTGACAATGTTCACAAGTATGAATGCATCCACAAGATCAAGATGGGTGGGCGTTCAGCAAGGGCTTCAACTTTCGCCGATAACTGAATAATTGTATAGACGAAACAACATATAGAAAGACAGACCAAAATTTCTGCGTTGAAGTATAAAATAAAGAAAAAAAACTATTGTCTCTAAAAAATCCGGTAAGTCCCACGAATTTTGAGAATTGATGTAAAGCAAAGAAACTAGTATAGAGCAAAACATGTCGCGCATAGCATGCATGTCATGATTTCCACATTAGCACTTGTTATGTTCATCATACAGTAACCTCACGCAATACCACATTTAGTGTATACCAAGTTGGCGAAACAGCCCTCAGCGTGCCATAAGCGTGGTAAGTAAATCATGTTGTACATGACATGGACGTCATGACTTTCACATTACCACTAGTCATTTATGTTAGCCATTCGGAAATGCCTTATTCTGCCAATTTGGGGATATATCAAGTTTAAGAAATGTACGCAGGAGCAACACGGCCGTGAACCGTAAACCACACCATTCCTGACAAAGTAGCCATGATATTGATGGTGTGATCAGTGATTGACGTTCATCATACTGTCATGTTATTCTATGCTAATTTTGGTGTAAATTCCGTGAACGATCCGCTCTATAGAGCACGAAGTCGTACGGGTAGATAGATAGATAGATAGATAGATAGATAGATAGATAGATAGATAGATAGATAGATAGATAGATAGATAGATAGATAGATAGATAGATAGATAGATAGATAGATAGATAGATAGATAGATAGATAGATAGATAAATAGATAGATAGATAGATAGATAGATAGATAGATAGATAGATAGATAGATAGATAGATAGATAGATAGATAGATAGATAGATAGATAGATAGATAGATAGATAGATAGATAGATAGATAGATAGATAGATAGATAGATAGATAGATAGATAGATAGATAGATAGAAATTTAGATGTCACCTCCATACCATTTAGTGATGCATGCTCGTGAAAGAAAAGTAATTGAAGCTTCAAAAGAAGAATTTATTAAAGTAAACCCTTTTATTGGCCCTTTTTAGTGCGCCGCTTAAGGAGGCTTGCAGTTTAATGTCATCCAGTTGCCATGGCAATAAACACAATGGACAAGACGATGGCACAGAGAAGAAAATAATTTCCAATGGATATGAACCGTCTTTTTTAAAAGCCAATTACATTTTATTGATTGATAGGTGGGGTTTAACGTCCGAAAGCCACCATATGATTATGAGAGACGCCGTAGTGGAGGGCTCCGGAAGTTTCGACCACCTGGAGTTCTTTTACGTCCAAATACATTTCATGGCCGTCACGTTTTCAACATATAGCGACAAAGCAGAAGGCTGCTGTGTAAGCTTATCTTATGGGCAGTGTGAAAAAATGCCGACAATACAAAGGAGTGGACGAGACGAGAAAAGGGGCCCATAAAACAATAAGCTGAAAAAAAATGCACGTATGTTGCACGGCACTTATTCGTGTAATGATGCCTGCAACGTGAGCTTTTATAGCACGTGATGGCGCAACGAGGCGTATAATTTATACGCAGCTGCGAGAAACTCGCGGGCTACCAACTTTAACGTTTGACGTGGCGTGGGGCGGTCAGAACCGGTTGCTATGGTCTCGTTGAAGTATACGTGCCGCTTGTGGTGGACGTCGACAGAAGGTGCACTTTCATAACTGTGGAGCTCAAACTGAGGAACACTTGCAAGAAGTCTGACCCGGTAGGCAAGTGCTTATGGCGCTAGACTGCCAGCGTTGTGGTTGGGTATATTACAAAAAGAGCCTAATTTTACGCTAAATATGGCCAAAATTCTTGGGGTTGAACGTCCCACAATCACCATACACTCTAAGGCAAAAGGGTGTTGAAAGTGTGTGTGGTTCGTCCTTTTGGGGAGTAATGGGGCTGCCACTACCATTAATCCTTTTAAGGACTAACGGTACCGGGTCTACCAGTTAGTCTCCTCAAGAGACTAACATTTAGTCGTCACAATTACACCCTGGTGAGTAACCGTTAGTCCTACAGTTCACCCTAAAAGGCTAACATTTAGGCCTCACATTTGCGCCTTATATAGCAACAGTTAATCCCCACATATACACCTTACCGGGCGACCGTTAGTCCTCACAGTTGCACCTTGCCGGGCGAACGGCTGGTCCACGCAAATACTCTAATCGGACGAACTTTTTGTCCCCAGTTTAAACATTGTTTTTTGTTTATTTTCCGCCAGGTCTAATACTTTTTACACCTGTTTTTCTGCGCAGTGAGCAACAAATTCCGCAGAAAAGAACACGCGAAAAAGTAGTTAGCCACCTATGTGTAACTGCTATCACAGTCACGGAAACAACAAAAGACAAAAGTGACACATGGAAGTCTTTTATTTTTCTACATACACATGAAGTTTCCCCATTATTCTAAGTGAATTCATGGTGAAGTGTACAAGTCCAGTCTCGTTGCCAAATCTTGTTCACTTCTTGGGGAGCTCCTCCGATGGAAGCGATAGTTGACAGGCATTGCAAACGCCAGTGCACACAGCCGTCTGCCTGTTGTGTTCCCACGGCTGCACGTACAATATAGTAAATATTTTAAGACGAGCACGTAAAACTACGATCGTGTCTTTGCATTTCGCTATTGTCAAAATGCAGCCGCCATCGCCAGAAATCGAACCCACGTCACCAATATTATACCAGCGATACAATTTAGCCGCTAAGCTACCACCAGTTGGTTGCCACATAAATGTGCAAACCAACGAAATATTCGAAAACTAAAGCAGCCATATACACATTAGCAAATGCAGGAAGCAATAGAAAAAGAGTTTGTAGCTAGAAAGCCCATCTCATTGAACGGGGTATGCAAACTAGAATCACACCAGCCGTTCTCTCTCAGTCAATCAGAATGCAAGCCGGCATTTTGTAGGCCGAAAAAGAATCCCCACATAACCACGAAGTGAATGAGGATGAGCGGGTGAAGCTCCGGAGGTGATGTAAGAAACCGTGAATCCTCCGTATACATGTTGCCCACTCGGTCATCATACAAAGACATGACACAGAAACACGGGGATGTGGTGTGACTACACATATAGTTATGCACAATGTTTCATTACTTACATTTTTTACAGTTATACACAATGTTTTGTTATTTACATGTGGGGTACGTGATGTCGTTCTGCACGGGCGCTCGCCCCTTCTGGATCAGGGGTGGCTGGTGCTTGCTGTCGGTGCTGACATCTCACTTCGGCCTCGCAGGCCCTTAGCTACGGGTCCGCTCGTCGACGAGCCCGCGTCGCATGCGCTTCGCGAGCTCTCGCTGCAAGGTGTTGTCGGCAAGCCCACGCTGCAGCCACTTTGCGAGCCCTCCGCTCCACTGCTGCCTTGTCTTCTTCGGTGTTCATAGTAGCAGAGTAGCAGAACCGAAATGCACTGAGTGACCACCGGCCACGGAGGAACCTTTCCTTCCTCCGTGCCACCGGCGAAAGAGAAAGGAGGCGCGACAAGAGCGAGCAATATATATAGGACCGGCCCTCTTGTGGTCTCCTGCCAAACTGGAGCACGCACCGAGAGCGAAGCTAAAGCCCCTTGATCTTGGGATCAAGGGGCTTTAAGTGGAGCGAGCCGTCTGCACCCCTCGCCACCTGCTCTCCGGTGCGTTGCTCTTTTTCTTTTGCTTGCAACAGTGGCGACTCCTGTAACGCGCCACGAGCTTGCAGTTTGCTTTCGAGCCGTTGAAAGGAGGAAGCGTCGAAGATAAAAAGAACGTTGTACTTATCAAGTGCCACCATCTGCTCATCTCTCGCCGTCTCCTCTCCGGCACTAGGGTGGCTACACGCAACGCCGACTAGTCGGCGTTGCTACACGTTGCCTTTTTTTTCTTTCGCTTGCGACAGTGGTGCCCCCTGTAACACTCCACGAGCTTGCAGTTTGCTTTCGAGGTGGTGGGAGGAGGAAGCGGCACAGATCAAAGGAAGGCTGTGCTTTACCGAAGGTATAGGGGCTTTAAGTGAGGGAGCGCTACCACGCCACCTAGTGGGCGACATTCAAATCAAACGAGAGCACAGCTGTGTCTCTAGCGAGAGCGGCGAATACTGGCGTGGCTACAACGGCGAGACGGGAAGCTTCGCATGAGTTGTGCCAGGCCAAAGGATGAGCGAAGCTGGATGATGATGATGATGGTGATGATGATGATTATGATTGGCACCTACCCTCTCAGAGGGATCTCAGAGGATCTCAGAGGGATCGGCCAAGAGGCGGGCGGGTCATACAGACTGGATTTAAGTTTACTATTATTTTGAAGTTAGAGACTAGAGTGCGTTTGTAATGAAGCGTTAACTATCTTGGACCCCAATATTAGCTTATAATATTTTACGCATCTTCCCAATAACCAAATATCCTCTTTCAAGGACGACGTAATGACGAATTCCTTTGGCGTCCCTCCTTATTTTTATAATTATCATTGCCCATTCTCCTGTTTTGGTCCACGTTTGTTTTTATACATTTCCCTTTCCTTTTTCTCGCTCAGTTTTTTCAATCTTTTTGTGTACATTTTTTTCTATTTCTCTCTCCTTTTTCTGTCCATTTCTATGTCTTCCCATATTTCTATATCTTCATTTCATTTATTGCTCTCCACATCATTGTGTCTTTTTTCTGTGTATTTTTCTCTCTTCCTCTCTTTTTCTACTTGTTCTCTAGCCCGTCGGAGTTATTCCATCACACGCCGGGTGTGAAAGCTGAGCAGACCATGAAGAAGAGAAGGAATACAGCATGCCCCGGCTGAAGTATTGTGCATGTGATGATGACAGATTTTTTTTAATGACCAACAGAGTTTTAAATGCGAAGCATTTCTTAGCAAACTTCGCCGTCTTTCAGCGGATCTATCTATCTATCTATCTATCTATCTATCTATCTATCTATCTATCTATCTATCTATCTATCTATCTATCTATCTATCTATCTATCTATCTATCTATCTATCTAGCCGCTTACGTTTGGGTGCTCTGGTGGTCACCCCCTTATCTTGGCGTGAACCAAAACTATCACGGGAGGTTAAGATGGTTTCACGAATATGACGAGCTGGTCAAGACATGAATAATGTCACAATCCCGTTGCGTACGTCGTCAAACTCTTCCCGCCAGACAGTGGCACATACCCATGGGTGGGTATGTGCCGCTGGTATGTGGGTATGTGCCACAAGTGATTCACACTTACCCCCGTATTCTAGAACGACCCTTCACCCAACGTTTCACGTTCATTTGAGAAAGCCGATGGGAGCGCCGTCTCTAGGAATGGCAAGTCACTGCATATCAGCAATAATCTGCTGCGAATCTCGAATAGCGCAGCGTCATTTTGAGCCGAGCTGTGGCGCAGTGCTCAACTTCGTCAAGTGAACGGTGAAAGTCAAGTCGAGGAGCGTTTGTGAATATGGGGGTCAGTATCTACCCAGAGACGACAATAATACACATGGGCGATTTTAACGCGTGAACGCTAAGCAATAACCGGCATCGTTAGCGTCGACCCGACGAATGAAAAGAATAAATGTTAGAGTCCCAGCTGGCATCGAACCAAAGCATTCCACGTGGCAATGAAGCATATTACCACAGAGCTACGCCAGGTCTCGGAACTGCTCTTCAAATAGACGCCAATTTTCGTGAAACGTCAATAGTGGTGCTGCCTACCCACTTTTATAAACATTACATGTGCTCCTTTATACAGCCGTCACGTCAGGTGAACGTCAATTATGGTTTAGTTGCCATGCGCTGAAGTTGATTTATGTAGCAGTGTGCAGGGCCAGCATCCTCGCTATAGCATCAGCGCTTCATATCAGCTTCTAGTGTTGCTATTACGCATGTTCGAGTTGGCATCGTTGCGCAAGTGCAAACAACTGGTTATATAAACATCTTCAACTCTTCAACATATATCTGTGCGTTCAGCATCTGTACATATAATTAGTGTCATTGCATGACGTGCAGCTCAATGAAGAAATTGCAACATGGTCACCGTCCCTCCGCATGCTTCGCATAACGTCGATTACCAGGTACGTGAGATCTGCGGATTTTTTTTGTTCTTGTTCTTGTTCGCCTATCAACTGTTTTTGCTATAGCGAAGAACTTTGATTTTGGTTTCGATGGTATTACGGGTTTCCATCTTTGGCGGCTCATACCCAACCGAGTGTTTAGGTTCACTGAACGAAAAATGATTCGGCAAACAGCTGAGCTTAAAAAAAATGCGCCCACCCGCAATTTGTTATGTTCTTTAATAAAACAAAAAATAAACGAAGGATCTCTCACCGCTACTTGGTAACGGCTACCCCTTTCTACTTGATTGTTACAAATAAAAAATTAAAAACAAAATAGCATATATACATATTGTTACAAGCTGCCACTCTAGCGTCACCAGCGCGAAGTCGGCGACGGGAATGACAGCAGGTTGGTTCGTTCCGTACGCAAGCAGAGACAGCGAAGAGATCAGAGACGTGAGAAAACAAAACAAACTTTACTCTAGTGATATTGCAGTACACGGGATCTAGTACAACACTTCAATACAACTAGCAAAATACATCAACACTTGATACAAATGAACACATATTAAAACAATAAATCAGCTTACGAGAGAGAACTATTACAAACTACACAAACTAAGAACAATAGAACTACGGAGGAGAAAGTTCGAAGATATAAACAGGTGAAGGCATACGTGTGATGACCGGCAGCGCTGCGTCCCCGACGATCGGATGCGAGAAGTCGAAGAGAGTTTTGGCACGACTGCGATGTCGCTGGTGTTGCAACGCTGGTGGCTCCGGATGGCTAGTGCTTGCAGGTGACCTCGGGCAGGTTGAGCTAACTCGAGGCGAAGTCCCGATGTCTACGTTGCAGACGTTAATATCGCGTCACAACTAGACGAACGGCTAAGTTTAGGTGGCCAGCCGATACAGCGCCACACTGAAAACTTCTAGAAGAGATGCTTGTTGATCTGTTTCTACACCATGTTGGTCAGTGACTAGTCTGCCTAGCAGGGCGAAATCCTACGCTTAAATCCCCCTCGTGTCTCCTCGCTCTCTTCCTTGAGGCCAAGAGACCTCTACATGGGTCCAATGATGCACGTTTAATTGATAGAAACTCTGCCACAAAGATGTATTGACCCCACCCCTTTTTAATTGGGAGAGGGCCCTCAACTAGCGAGAGTGACAGCCTGTTGGGATGTTGTCATACGGCTTGGCCACCAGAGGTTTTCCCACGGTTTGCCTCGTGGGAAACGATCAGACTGTTTGGCTCTCAGCCGGTGCGTCTCGTAGTCTAATCCTTGTTCGGGGTATACCGCGGCCTTCTACGACCTTGCAGACACCGCCGCAGTTACAAAAGGATCAAACGTTGGCGGCGACGTTCTAAGAAGAGAGCACCCCATTCTGCACTTCTCGGCTCCCTTTCATGCGCCCGCCATTCCCATGGTCAGTGGGGAAGTACGGCGCCCGTTTATTGCCGTGACGCCAGGTCGCCAAAATTGGCCGTCCGTGACACATATATACAGTCATATACAGGTGAATCCCTTTACTTTATGGATGAACAGAAGCTACATTGCATTTTAATTCATTGTTATTGGGATGTTATATATGACAAACAACTTATACTAAGGGTGAAATATCACAAATCTGAACTTTGCTATGCATACCTTTTTCTAAAAATCCACTTTCCTGTTACTTTAAAGTACAAACAGTGCATTAGTGCGAGATAATATTGTGCCATTCTAAATAAAATACTGCTTTTAATTTCGCCTTTAAGCTTGGACTTCTTCAATGCGACTATGAAAATAGTCAATAGAAAAATCGTCTACTTTTCATTTCATTTCTCATCCGTTTTTTTATCTGCTTTGAGAATTTTCTTTGTTCTTTGCTTGGCTATCGAAAGTTTTCATTCGCCGCATACGACACATATCCGCCAATCTCCTATGATCACGCGAGAACGCATGTCCATGTGATTCTCGTATGAACACATGTGTTCGTACAAGAATGTCGAATACGCGGCATATGTGTCCTATGAGAATATTCAAAGCTTGGGATTTACGACATGACATTTTCCTGTGACCTTCAGCTGCGATTCGCCATGAAGCTCCGGAGTTTATAAAGCGGCCATAACAACAAGTCAGAAAGAAAAAAAAGAAAGCAAAGCAGGAATAAAAATAAACACTTGCTATCCATGTAAAACGCTATGGAACTGCACATAAATAAATGGCAACTCTGCTATCTCTGTGACCTCGTCGCCTGTTCTCTCTCACCCGTGCTACGAATCTAAATGTAATTGCATACTCGCTTTAGTTTTTGGCAGCTGAAAATGGCTTTATAGGATCAGTGCTAAAGCGCAAATGCGCTCGCAGTCACCTGTAAACACTCGTAATAGCGGTCTACGTGGCCTATTGACTCTGCGCATCTGATTCTGGTGGGTATTTTGTACTTATAGTGTCTATTCGTTTCATTTTTGAAGTTGCATTAGAATGCTTGATGTGTGCGCGACGTAGGGGGTCTTGTTTTTGAGTGTATCCTGCATGCCAGCAACTCATATTCCAATGTATGTCTTGTTGTGCGTTCACGTGCACAGGTGAATACATGTAAGCTACCTGAACGCTTCACTTCCGAGTATCGTGAATTTGCGACACATCGAAAAACTTGGAGCAAGCTTGTCACGACATGAGTGCCGCCTTTAAAGCGTTCTGTCATGTAGTAATGGGAAACCAATTGCTTTGTAGCTGGTATAGGGTAAGCGCGAAGCACGGGCAACATCTCTTACTTCTTCATCCTTTGTCTCCTTGGTGACGTAAGTTCTATTTTGAATAACTTTGTTTATTTGGTTGGTACGCACCCAAGATGTGGCACAGGACGTGTTGCGATGCCTTGAAGTACGTTTTTTGCTGGAAGGTTCTCGCTTCTGTGGCATATGAAGAATTCGCGACATACATAAAAGTACGCAATAACGTTACATTTTGGAAAACTTAACTGCGGAATCATTTGAAGGTATGTGTTTAAAACTGGAAAATGAAAACTATTTTTATTTTGCTCGGAAGTTCTGAATTCGGGCATTAAAGGGTTAAATTTAAAATTTATTGCTTTATAACCACCACTTATATCCCTGTGTAAAAGCCAAGAAAGGTGGCGAGAGCGTCAATTTTTGAGAAGCAGTATTTATCGGATTCTTTTGATAGTCACTGAACAACAGGCAGATAGAGAACCTAATTTAGGTGTTGGGGAACGCTGTCGCTCAAAGCAGTAGTGAAGTCGGCCTCTCCTACAACGGGATGCTTAGACCGAGCCCACGCGGACCCTATGGACGCCGCTGGGTTGATGCAGAAGGTATGAGCTCTTGAGCACAGAGCTCTTAGCGTGAGCAAAAGCATAAATATTACATGAGAGTTACAGACTATATTAAATGTGCGTTTTGGTGCCGCTATGTAAGGCTCGTAGCTTTGCCGTTTTGCATCTTCAATAATTCAGTGATGGGTGATGGTAAACGCACATGCATAAAAACGGTTGGCGTTTGTGCATTTGTGGTTACAGGATGTTGTTCATCGCACGTCGTGGTGCACACGCAGGCAAGAAAGGCGCGAGAATCTCCGTTGGTGCGCGTCACGTCCTTTAACATGTCGTAGCGGTATCTTTGAATCAGCCAATGTCCGTATTCTATTTCATTTCATTCTGTATCCCCCGCTCCCATGGCGTAACCAGGCCCGTCGATCATACGATTTGTCAAGAAAAGAGCGAGTGATACATAGCTATTAGTCGAAACGTAATTGACAATTTACTGTCATGCGTTGGTCTACAACATTTCGTTAAATGTTCAAACCAGCCTCGGTTATTAATCGGCACCGTTTTCTGGCCATGTCCAGAGAAAAAAAACTATCGCAGGATCTCTTCGAACAAGAGTTGAAATGACAGTTTGTTGCGACGAAGGCAGCAAATATTCGTGGAAGATGTGGTTCGGCTCCTGCTAAAGATAAATCCTGATATCAGTTTGAATTGAGAATGGTGAAATTGGTGTGTGGACATACATTTCCATCGAAGTATTCTACCCTTGCGATATAAGTGCGTAGCTATGGCTGCTGAAGAGCACGTCACGTTCAAAAGTGGAATGTTTAAAATATTTGTGTGCAGTGCGAAGCTATCCAGGCCATCGATAAAGGGACGGATGTGTCTTGGGAGCATGAAGTGATGCTGCCACTGACGCAGCGGGAATGTCGCGAAGAGGCTCTTGGCCAGGCGCTCGCGTTGATACCAGTAACACAAGGATAAACTGCCCGCGTACAATGGAATCACTAAACGCTTCTATCTGAGAAGAAGAATTTATCCGCACCCCAACGCACGCCTGAACACTTATATACAAGTCCTAGCACAAGTCCTAACAATTATACAACCAGAAACAAAGTAGTATACTATTCACCGATTCAGATCAGGGAGTGGTACAGAGTGAAATACATATATATTGCATGCAAAGCTTGCAACAAGAATACATGCACATTAGAACACATTCTCTTGAACTGCGGTTCACCGGGGCCCAGTGATGCACGTGATCGCTTCGCAAGGCTCATCAGGTCACCTTGCCGCTTACGACTATCAAGTCCTGTCACTCCTACAAAAGGGCCTGGAGGCCCGACCTCCCATTTTTGTCGCGGGAATAGCCAGGTTGGCGCATTCGCTTCATGCATAGGATAAACAATAAAGTTAAAGAGCAAGAAAAGGTTTCGCGGTTGACTGTGCGTTGGGGAAGTGAGCAAGTAAAATTATTCATGCACTCTCAAACGTACATTCAATCGAATGGAGACTAGGAGACAATGCCAAAGAGTACATAAGTGCTTTTGTTCATAGCTAGGCGTATTTGCGTTGTATAAAATAATAGAAGTGATTTTTTCTACTACCCTTAGTATGTGAACGAAACTTTCTTAAAAATTAAAACCAAGAGTATTACCAAGAATTGAAAAAAGTTTTCAATTTCCACCTGTTTTGGACTTCTTCGCAAAATTCACGCTGATATTATTTGGGTTAACGGGGGGGGGGGGGGGGGTAGCTTTTTTGCGATGATTATTTTCTCTTTAGCTCGGTGGCATCTGGCAATTCCGGAATGCAAATGTATCCTTTCACTCTACTTAATTTCTTTAGTTTCTGTGGTAACCGGTGTTCTATGAACTCAGCATGCTTCCTGCCACGGAAAACGCGATCATAAAGACAGCGTGAAAATATTTTTCCCCTTATTTCTGATGATTTCAAAAGTATATTTGGAATCACACTGTAAAAACATCAAAAGCGCTGTACTAACACAAACTATTGCACTTCCAATGTTGCTGATACTTTTTTTTCTTGCAGTGCCTCTAAAAATGGAAATGGCCGGTATTTTCTGTTTGTTTTATTTGCAGGCTGAGAATCTGCTTTTCGAAAAAAAAAAGCTTGCAGAAGGTTGAAGAGATCGACTAGGCAGCATCTCAAGAGAAGATATTCTTACTCTACTCAGGCGTTTAGACAACACTGTGCCCGTGAGCTGTTGCAATTTTTCTTTAATCCTCCTTGGTTGCACCTGAAAAGAAGGCGACGACCATCAATGAAGAGAACTGGGTGTGAGCTATACGTATAAGCAATCATCATCTTCATCCTCATCATCATACTCAAGACACTCGCCGTGATTCATGTCTTGTCAAATGTTTTAAAATTTATCACCTCCCTGGCAAACACGACTTCCGAAAGACAGACGTTGGCGATGGAACCGCTGTCCGATCAGTGCACCGAAAGCTACTTGGAGTTCTTGAAAGTTGGCAAGCCGATGACTCCTACCTTGGACTACCTCGACAGGCTGATCAAAGGGCAGCTGGAGCGGGTCACCTTCGAGAACGTGGACATGCTGCTGAAACGATGCATCAGTCTGGACGCTGAGGCCATCTTCGAAAAGGTGACACGACGTGGACGCGGAGGCTGCTGCTTCGAGCTCAACTCCTTTTTCGGGCGCCTTCTGCTGGCACTCGGCTACAGCCTGCTTTTGAGAGCGGCCCGCCTTCGTCTCACGACTCCAGATGACTCGGCCAAACGCACGCGGCTGTCCCATATGGTGCTGCTGGTCGAGCTGAATGATGGTGACCACTACATTGTGGACGTCGGCATGGCACAGTGCGGACTGCACCGGGCGCTGCCCGTGGCCGGGGATGCGACGCCCTTCCGCATTCGCACACTGGACGACTTGGACAGATTCGAGGTTGCGGTGCCCACGAGTGACGGTGGCTGGAAGGCTTTCTACATCATCGAGCCGTACGATCTCGACTGGCTCGACTTCTGCACACTCCACTGGTACTCGACCAGTAACCCACACTGTGCCACCCAGCAGCTCCTGTTGGTGGGACGCCGATCACCCCGCGGAGACGGATGTTGGCTGCGGCTCATGAATGACCGGTTCGTACGCTGGTCATCGACAGGCGGCGTTGTCGAGAAACGGCTCATGAATGACGAGAACGAAATCATCGACATTCTGCGAGATGAGTTTGGGCTCAATCTGAGCAGGGAGGATGATGAGGCCCCGCTGCGCCTTCGCTTGCGAGAGGTGCTTGATAACTTCAGACTGGAGCAGAAGCTCTTTCCCAAGAAATTGCTGTGGCCCGAAGGTTAACCGTGGCGCTTATGCACATCCAATAGAAGCATAAAGCAAGAGCATCCAAATTTGTTTGAGGGAACAGTAAAAGCATTCCCTTATCCTTTAGATGCACTGTGCACGCTATAATTGTCCCTATATAGCGGCGCAGCGAGTGCACGTCTAAGAAATGTGCTCCCCCTGCGATTACATTCTGCCTGACAAATCTCATTGCTATCAAAAACATGCCCCTCAGAACGGTGAAAAGTGTTACTGCTTCCAAGGCCAAATGCAGCACTGAGAGTTTGTCTGACCTCCTGCCAGGCATCATCTACAAGAAAGTGTGCCTTAGACATCACGGATATAGCGCAAATTGTCTTACTCTCGTTACTCATTAGCTACAGGAAGACATAGATTTTCTGATTGTATAAAAATAAAAAGCCCACGTATTCGTTTTCATACGCATCTTTGCGAGGGTACGAGCCAGGGGCGTAGGCAGAAACTTTTTTGTAGGGAAAGGGGGGAAATGATCATAATTTTAGCTTTGTATGCCATGGCGGGAAGATAATCTTGGTGGTGGGACGGGCACGGTGTGTCACCGTCTGTCTACGTCACTGGCACCAGCAACAAATGCTTTCTAAGCCCCAGTATGACCTCGTGGACGCCTATGACAAAGAAGCTAGTGTTGAACTGAAGTGCACATGACCCAACCGGCTGGCGCTCCAGCAATATCTTGTCAAATCAGCCAGGCGGGTATTCAAAAAAAAGGGGGGGGGGGGGGTTGCACTAGAGCCCCTCTGCAATACCCTTACGTTTTAACGAGGAAGGTGTTTTACCGAAAGTATAAAACTAATGATTTTGGCCAAAACTTCGGCGAAGCCCTCCAGATACCCCTTACCCTACTAAAGAAATCTTGGCTTTGGGCCTCAAATGTGCCATCACATGAGAGTAAAGGCTGTTTCATATGCCTAGATTGCAGCGAAAAAAATCGTTCTAATCGCTCCATTCGCTCTGTTCGCAACCACTGCTAACGGCGGTTTCATTTCACATGGACCGCGAACGGTCCGTGATTTTCGCTCTGCGACTGGAGCGGCGAGCTCTTGCTACCCTTTTTTCTGGCAGACACCGCAGAATTTTTCGAAAGTAGTGTAATGATTTGTGCATTATTATAAAATTAAATTTCTATAAAGGGTAACGAAGGGCCCGCGTGTTCCGAAATTTAAGATTACTTCTTAATTTAAATTAATTTTCAAATTCACAGCATCGGCCATTACTAAAACAAACACGTCGACGCTATTTCGACGGCATATGTGACCCGGCCCTATTTCGACGGGTCCCAATCAAACATCGCTCCCGCCGTTGCGACCAGAGCGAAAATTTCCAACATGTTGGAAGCTCCCCGCGGACCGCTGTGGCGTGAACAAACAGGCCTTTTTTTCGCTGTGAGCGAATTCGCGCTCTGAAAATCGCTACTTTTTGTTTCATGTGAAACGGCCTTATTGGGCAAGTATTGCGGCCGCGGTCTGTCGCCTTCTGCTGTTGCATCGACCATTTGTGACCACTGTCCATTGCTAATAGAAAACGGTTACTTTCGCTTTGTAGTGTGCGTGGTTATTACTTTGGTCGTCGGGCTAGCAAAGAATTAATCTCAAGATCAACGTCCGCTTCACGTGATCTGAGCTGAGTAAAGCATTGGCGATGTTTTCTTCCTGTTAATTTAGATGCGCAAGCCGCTAGTTTGCTGTGACGCCGCTAAATCTGCGATGTAACGTGATTCGACGAAACCCTTTCTGCATTATACCCACCAGATCGCGCCACCCAATTTCACGCTGGCAACATCAGACGCATCGTGTCGACCCATTCCATACCTATTTTTGCCCTGCGGTTACGTGCGGTGTGGGCTGTGCGGGAAGCGCGTCTACATTATACATGAACTAAAAGTGTTAGCGTGACGTTAAAGTGCCCCTGTAAAAGCTACCGCTGGTAACCAAGTTGCGCATAACATTTCTTTGTGCCACTCGTGCCGCCATTCGGCGAGAGCTGTCGCGTGGTGCAATATGACAAGTTCACCGAGGCGAAGCCAACTTTACGGAAACAATGGGACGCCTCCCCGCCACGGGCTCTCGCAACAACTTGTTTCCATGTGTCCCATCAACATCTATCTATCTATCTATCTATCTATATATATATATATATATATATAAATATATATATATATATATATATATATATATATATATATATATATATAACGTCGCGTTATTCGAAAGTCGCAGGTTCGGTTCCTGCTCACGGCAAGTTATCTTTTCACCCACTTTTTTCTTCATATTTGCCTTACAATTTGGTCTAATCACCTCCCCTATACTTTGTTGGCATTATTGTCTGTTAGGTGTATACATATATATATATATATATATATATATATATATATATATATATATATATATATATATAAACAACTGTGAAAGATTGTTAATGAAAAATGTTACTTCGTCACTGTCATTAGTGGTTGCACAATGGTCTTTTGGTGGGGAATAAAAACAAATTTTACGTGTTAAAGAGGTGGGGGGTTAACTATACTTTATGCATGTTAGAGCGTGCGTTTGTGTGTGGGCGTCTATATATACGCAAGTAAACCTGCCAAATTTCGGGGAAGGGGCTTACAATTCCCAACCTCCCCTGCCCTTTGGATACGCCCGTTTTTGGCGGTGTTTACTGATGAGCTGGCTTAGGCGACAAAAATACATCATCCTCATTGTCGACCGTACGCCCATGAAGTTATTTTTTTCAAATGCCCTAAAAAAAAAACCATTGGTGCCTTCCAGCCTGGAAAGAGAAGGTCGTGAACAAGCTGAAGATCCCACGCTGATACTTAGGAGTGCGAAACAGACAAGATACACGAGAAAGACGAGCGCTCTCCGAAGTATCTTACCCAAATATCTGCTTCTAAACGCTGAAGAAAATTGCTCCTAGTCGGCATTTGTGATGTCCCTCTTCTTGTGTATGTTTTGGCACGTCTTGTCTTTTCAGAAATGAATCGCCCTATCTTTCTTCGGAAGGCACCGCAGTGGTTGCAAGCGAACTTTTGAGCTGTTCAACCGTGGCATGCATGCAGAAAGCTGTCGTAGCGGAATCCACCTCTGCTGCAATGTTCTCCAGCACATGACTCGATAAACAGACGCTCGTTTGGTCAGGGCCCATAGCCATACGCAGCTCGACTTAAGACATTATATCTTCACCTCACATGGGGCACGTTTGAATTATTTTATAATTTTAGTCGTTTAATTTACGTTTATTTAGCTGAGTAACCTTGATGGGCCTTAGAATATACTTCGATTCTCGTTTTGATCACCTAATTCACACTTTCTTGTGTGCGCCTGTCACTGTTCCACGCCCTGCTCTGCCCCCGAGATTCGCTGGACGCTGTGAAATTGTTGTTATAACTTACCCGTCGTTTTCGTTCGCGGACGTAATCCACTAAAACTTACAGCAAAAACCTGGAGACAACTCAAGTTGCTCCTTTAAGACTTGAACGAGATAGCGATATTCTGTCCATAGTGCGTACTTTAACATTTAGTGCGTAATTTTTCTTGTAGGATGTTACTCGAGAAGTTTTAATCGTGGATAACTACACCGTCATTGATAAAGTTTGAAGTGGCTTGTGCCAGCTAAGCTTTCGCATATGGCTGCGCTCTGTGTAATGGGTAGCGCGCTTTCAGCCACGAGCAATTAAGTGCGTCAAGTGTTTTGGAACTTGCTGTGTGCCCGCTAAATTCATTCATTCACAAAACTTTATTTGTGTCCTGAAGCCCGGTCTTTTCAGACCGAGGCGGGCCGCGTCCACGCCGGTATACCGTCAGGCCGAGCCTTGTGGCGTCATCGTGGACCTTCTGGACTGCCCGTAGTTGGTCTTGATAAGACGCACTTCGCACCGTCGTCTGCCAGTAAAACCATTGTTCTTCGGGGTCGGCAAGAGTCGCGAGACAGCCCGCCAGCATGTGTCTAATCCCAATGATGCCATCGCACGCATTACACTTGTCTTGAATTTCACTGTCAATGAGAATTGTATGTAGAAAATAGGGAGTGGATTAAGTTCTGGTTTGCAGTAAACGTAGCTTGACTGCCTGAGCCCTGTTCAATTTTGCGTGTGGCAGTGGGAATTGCCTACGCTCCTACTAATAATATTTTGTGATGTCGTAGTAAGTGAATAAATTATCTTTATAGCTCCCGGAACGGTAGTGGGCGTCGGATAGGGTCTGACCGGCACGGCAAGCGAGTCCTCAGGCCAGGTCATTCGTCACCTCATCCAGGTTGACCCGAGTTTCATCCACTTGTACCATTTGCACAGTAAACCATTGAATTTCAGTATCGATAGGATTGAATTTGTTCATATATTTAACCACAGTCCCAGCGACATGCCCTTGTCGAAACTCGTAATTGCTGCTTTGGAGTAGCTATATAGACGTATGACCATTTTCTGTTCCTGATAACTAAAGCATTCGCGGCTTGCTCCGCCACCGTGGAGTCTTTAGTGAGTATAGTAAGGGCGTCCCGTACCTCTCCCTGGCTGTGGACCACCGCAGCCATGTAGGCCTCTTGGCCTTTCACTCAGGTTGCGTCCACGACGGCCGCCTGTTGTCCTACCTGTTCGATTTCTTTGAGTAAAGCTTTCGCTCTCGCTCTTCGCCTGCTGACATTGTGTTCCGGATGCATGTTTCTCGGCAGGGGAGTGGTTCTGATCACGCCTCTAAGCTTCGAGTTCAGTTCGACCTCGACCTCCTTCAGGTTCTTCGATCTATTGGGGACTGACCCGATTGCCCTGAGTATCAGCCTACCCACACGTATCCTCGTTAGTCTTTCCTGCTGCGCCGTCCGTTACGCTTCAGCCATTTCTTCCATAGTATTGTGCACGCCTAAGCTCATGAGTTTCTCGTTCGACGCTCTGTTGGGTATACCTAGGGCAGCCTTCACTAGAGAGAGAGAGAGAGAGAAATAAATAAAAGGAAGAGACAGGGAGGTTAACCTAGATGAACTGGTTTGCTACCCTGTACGGGGGTGGGGAAAGGGTCGGAAAGAGGATAGAAATAGAAAGATAAAAAATAAATTAGAAAAAAAAACCACATGCGCACACATTCAGGGAGTTCCGATCACAGTCGTTTGGACAGGCCGGTTGAACGCAAGAAGCGCAGGAGCGCCTTCACAGCCTTCTTCTGCGACATAAAGTCCTGTCGGCCTTCACTAACTTTCTTATAATGGTGTTGAGCTTGTTCAGCTCGGCCTGCGACCATTGGAGCAGACCTGCCACATAGGTGAGATGACGGAGAGCCCGCTAAATGTTCTTAAGGAAATACGCGCAGTAAAGTGTCTGCCCTTTGTAATGATTTGCCAGTTTTAAATCACGAAGTCGTTCTAATAATCACGTGTTCTGAAGCGCTAAAGCAATGTATACGCTTGTACTACGCAATATTACTGCAATATTACATGTTCAATTGTGACGCTTGTAAACAGGACCCGTGTCTTTGTAAAGGATGAACGTTATTTTCGCTGCATTTCCAAGCAGAGGAAGTTCTTTTCATTGTAATTTGAAGCAGACGCGGAGCTGTGTGGTAGAATGCCTGCTTGTAATGCAAACGGCCTGGAATGGGTCCAGGCTCAAGCCCAGAAAATTTTAGTATTTATTTATTTTTATACCCTACAGCGAAATCACGACCTGTGCTTATTTATAAGCAGTCTTTTGGCACCACAACGTTACAGTAACTACTGAAGCCACGTTAGCGGAAAGACAACGTCGTTGTGATTAGTTTTTATTGGTAACATAGCAAATTATTGGCAATTTCTCGGAATATTTGTTCTATAGAGGAAACTCTGTTCTAAAGACGAGGAAATTATATGAGTTGCATTTGCTCTCTCATGTCTTTAACGAAAGTAAGCTTAATACTTCCTGATATATTGAGCTGCAATCTAGTTGCAATGTGCCTTATGAATTAAGAGACGATCATTACAGAATTACACCTGTACGACCCACCTATGGAACGCAAGCGCTAACATATTTAATTTCCAGTCTTCTCGACAGACATACAAAGGTTATACAAATCGATAAGAAATCTTTATTCCTGAAATCTTTCAAAATTATACCAAAGCTCACCTTCTATCCTAGTCCTCAAGATTGAGAGGTTGTGTATAGAGCACTCGTATCTCTCTGGTTTCGTTATTTGTTGTGCTACGACTATTTATTACTGTACAAGTATGCCTTTTGTTCACTCTGTATAAAAACAATGTTATGCATGTAATGTTGGTGTGCTATATCTCTCTGACCATGCTTTGAGTGGTGCATTCGGGGGTTGGGCAACTCTGTCTTTTGCCCTTGTATCCGAGCCATACATTTGTCTGAAATACAGAGCTGATTGATTGATTCTTTGGTTGATTTAGAATAACGATTATTTTTAATTACTTTGAATAATGAAATCGAAAAAAGTGTGACGTGCTTCATATTCCTCAGAAGAATTTTGCTTCAATGAAACGTGCGTAGCATGTATGCTTGGTTTTTTTTTTATACTTGTTCTTTAAGTTAGCTGAAACACTTGGTATACTTGACGTCACACTACTCCATACTACGGTCGAAGTTGGAGCGCAGGATTGCCTGCTTTGATAATAAAATTGGCTTCAATGTGTTAGAACTCTGCAGTTGGACGGATTTGCGCGCGGTCTGTAACATAGACTGCAGCAATTAAAAACGAACATCAACCACGATAGTTTGCAGTATCGAAAACATTTCCTCTTGTCGATGTTTTCACTTGTTTCTATACTGTTCTCGTGCCACGAGACTTCTTACTTATGCAGAGAGGAGGAGGAATGAAACAGGAAGGACAGGGCAGAGAGACATATTTTTTGGTATATTGTGTGCAAATTTCTGTTTAAGGCTTTCTTTATTCATGCTTTTGTCAGTACAAGCTTGGTTTTTTTTTAAAGCATGAGACAAACCGTATTCATTACTGAGATCGCCACACGTGTTTCGTTCAGATGCATGCGAGTTTCATCCGCAAATATATTTTTATTGGACGCTCGGCGCTGCCCTCGTAGCAGTGGTAGGGAAGGGTTGCAATAACTCGAGATCATTTGCATCGTTGAGATTTAGCGTAGGGCACGAATAGTCTAGAGCTTATACGGCCACCGGCGATAACGTTGGAATCTTCGGTATCACTTGTATAAATTGTATTTTTTTATCTTGTGTAGTCGTGTTTTTCATTTTGTCCATTTCTCGAAATATGAATTAGTTTTAAATTTGCCGCAGCTATGTACGAGACGACTGTGCTTTGTATGCGCTCCTTTTCATCTTCCCAAGAAACGTACCCTTTCGTTTACTGCTCCAAGGCGTGCACCTTTTTTGCAGCACATGCATGTAGAACTCTATAATGCTCTAAATTTGACTTATTATTTTGTCATTGTTTCTTTTCTTTTGTAATGTTGCCAATTTTATATGTATGTGTATATGTATTTGGCGTATTGCCTCCACAATCAACCTTCGCCATTGGGCCTGAAAAGTAATTCAAAACAAATAGGTAAATAAATAAAATAAATAAACATTGTATAAATACCGACACGCTCTACCTCTTGGTAGATTATCGACAGCCGACATTCTGTTCGCCGCTATCACCTGCGGCAAAATGAAAAGAAAAAAAATGTTTAGTCTTGAAAACGCCGACTCCTGCCTTCCTCGAGCATCGCGACCTCGTTATACTGTCGTCGATATGCAGTTATAACTTTGTTGCACAGATAGTGGAGCTGAGACAGACTGACCCTTTTGTTCGCACCTGCACCATTCACCCTGTGTGATTAATCAAGGCTCGTTCCTGTATATGAACTTAGCTCCACGGAGAACAACTCGGAAATCTTTTGCTGCGCAATTAAAGCTCGGCTTTCGTTGTAAGTGCTCTTCTAGCAATATGAATCCTCGTTACTTGAAACTTCCTTGATTGTTCTATCTCCCAAGGCTACTGTGGATAAGTTTCATCTCATCTGCCGCTTATCTGCAGTGTTTGGCTGACACGATGAGTAATCCACTCTCGCGCAAAACGTTATTGGAAGCACGATTCCCATATTGCCGCTCTTCTTGACTTGTTTACACTACTCCCAACTTCTACACCAGATTTCAATTTCCACTAGTACTCATTTGAGTGGGTGACAGCATAATAATATCGAGGTATTTGCTTTTAAGAGAGCAACGGTCGGCGGATGTTAGCGGGAGCATCAAGCACCCACTTATGGCAAGCCACGGCAAAACCTGGTTGTATCCGACGTTTTTATGTTAGGGCAAGTAAGAACTGAACGGAATGGCTTCGGTTTCGGGAATAAGGGGAGAAAGCTTCCTCTGGACGCGGCACTGTACCGCGGGGGGGGGGGGGGGGGGTCACCTCTGTGGTCGTGGTCAACTGCAAAGAGCACATGACCGACAGCACTGACGACCCGGTGATTGCCGAGCAAGTGGTCATTGCCCTAGCCATCCTAGATCGTGAAAGAGATCTAATAGTGATTCGATGGTGGCAATCGGAGCTTTCGAGTGTGACTGCATCTCCGAGAAAGCCCCGCGCTGGCTCCGGAGTGGTGACCACGATGGTATACATAGAGCACCACGTACTTATCTGGTTTCACAAGGTGCTTGATTGGGCTTGTTGGTGCTGCATAGTAGACGAAGAAAGTGCTTAACAGCGCAAACGACAGGAGGGGATAGAAGAGCGCTGAATTCAGCGCTCTGTTCTCGTCTCTTCTATCCTCTCATGTCGTTCGCGCTGTTAAGCACTTTCTTCGTTTATCTGGTTTCCCGCACACGTTGGACAGGTCAATGCACTCCCCACATCTTGAAAAAGTTCGACAGCAAGACCGCGCGCGCCATAACCGACCGCGCCGGTTCTCGGTAATTGATCGGCGACAGCGAGGTTGCGGAGAACAGGAACGCGCCTCGCACGTACAACGAAATTGCGAAGTATTCTTACCTCGCGCGAAGACTGTACCCTCTCCTTCAGCCCAAACTTAACGGGCATCAGGCTCTCACCTTCAAACTATTATAGACGGATATATATCTGTCTGTAATTGTGTGAGAGTTAGAGCCAGAGTCGTATTCGTCTGTAATAGATTAGGATACGTATAGGTACTATCGTATTCTGAGCTCTCTACACGTTATCTATCCCGAGGTGTTTCCCAATGACACTTGCCCTACATGCGGGGATGTTTACACGCTTCCACACATGCTCTGGAAGCGTAACGTAATGCACGCTAACATATTTCGGCAATATAGCAGGCAGCCCTCCGCAGATCTTTCCTTTCAGACCAACTCTGGGCCGTCCAGCATACCCGTGGGGTGGCTGACTGACTTGGCCAGGCGGTCAAGACGTGGGAGTCGCCTACTGCGCGCCAACGTTCATCTTGCCGGACACCAATAAAATTTTGCACCCACCCGCGCACTCAACCTTTTCAAATTTTCTCTTTTTATTGTCTCACATTCCTACAGCAGAAATGACAGGGGTGTCGAACAAAGAAAGTGTCATCGTTAGTCACAAAATCGTCCTTCTCCTTTTTTTAAATATTTAACAAGGGGCATACGCAAATAAGATCATCAGTTGGGCCTCACTACGTGGTCAGCGTTCATCACAGGCTATTAAAAACGATTTCCAAACGTAAACACAATAATATATATGAAAATACGTATATGCAATGTAATGGTCAAGACGATGCTAACATATAAAAGGCTAAATATTCCTGGTGACCTAAGAGAAATCACTTCAGCGAAATGCAACGAGTCCTTCGGATGATTTCGTGTAGCAGTCAAGTTGTGAACAACTCAATAGCACTAGCTATTGTCCAGCCTCGCAAACATGTCAAGCGTCATCTCAAGATCTGGTTCCCCACAGCCCAGAGTGTCCCGCAGAGTGGCGAACTCCGGGATCTCTGTGCTGCCACGAAGAGAACTGAAAGGACTGAAGTAGCAGTCATTGTAATGATGGTGCCTTAAGTATTTTAGCTTGTTGATGAACTGGCAGCCGAATTCGACGTACGGGCAAAACACGAGTCTCTCTTGAAGACGATACAAGTTGACCGGCTCGACGTGGAAGTGGGCCTCGTCGAACGGTGTGTAGTCTACGGGGCACATGGCAGGAACGGAATAGGCCGCTTTGCTTCCGTATCCGAGACTTTTCTCTTCGGGCTCGAGGACGGCATCGTCATGGCAGTCGTCGCACACGATGTGCGAACACGTCAGTCGGCGCGCACTGCCAGGAATGTTCTTGCAGCACACGCACATGTTGGATCTGTCTACCGGCTCCACGAAAGCGACCTCTCGCATTTCCAAGAAGTCACAGCGAAATCCTCGGAGTGTGGCGGGAAAAACTGGTGGCATGGAGTGCTCAGACGAGCTCGGGGCTTCGCTTTCGCTCGATGAGGCGTTCATCTTCGTACCCGTTTCCAGAACTGTTCTTTCGAAGGTGGAATGAAGGCAGCGGCGAGCTCTGAAGACTGCCTGGGCAGATTTGTATGACTTGTCAGCTCTGAAGCAGTGTTTCTCGAGTACGACTCGCTCGTGCAGTCAGCTTTTATAATTTTGTCAGTCTCGTGTGAGTGAGGGGTGTCTTCTCTAGATCTCTTCCTTTCTGTTTATCTTTAGACGTTTTGTTTATCTTATTCATTCGTCGCATCGTTTGATAGCTAACTGGGCGCACTTCTGCTTATCGCCACTGCTTCTGCTTATCGCTACTGTTCATTTTTCCCAGGAAAGAAGAAAAGCTTTTGGTTGCGGACGTGACTGCTACTGTTGTGGGGAGGAATGCGAGAGGAGCCATATGAAAGGAATCAAAGAATGTGACTCAGGGAAAATGAATGAGATAAAGTGAATCAGATATAGTTAGTCACAAGTGAGCCAGAAAAATTCGCAGCAAAGGGTAACTCAATTGAAGGGGGAGTTACTGCGTTCGATTTGCAGTTCTGTGTAGGGGGGGGGGGGCAACTGCCGTCTTCACTAATGAAAAAAGACCTACCGCCCCCACTCTGTTGCAGGTCGGTTTTAATCATACTTAGTTCCTGATAAAAAAGAGAAATCCTCTAGAGCTAACGCAAGTGAGTTTATTGCAAGCCGAGCTGGGTTAAGGCGTGTCAGAGTATTCGATCATTAGATATATCAACAAATCAGTTATATCGTTTTACCAGTATAATTCAGTTACGATAACACGTCAAGGAGAATACATTTCACAAAACATTTGAGTGATATCTTCTTGATTAATAGACCTTTCCCGTTATCACACTCATAACAAAGCCCGGCAAGACCACCACAGCCCACAACGTGCGTTTTTTTCTCACTAACTTCTTGTGTCCCTGCTTACTCTCTTGCTTTCCGTCCCTTCCTCCTCATGAGTGAGGAAAACCATGGAACGTCATTTTCTTTCGTACAGTCAGACCGGCTTCCACACCTACATGTCTACTCAAACGTCTTTCTCCAAGAAACTTTCTTTCGACCTTTGAAGTACAATGTTTATGCACTTGTCACTGTGGACGTGTACTTTCGGTGCTATATTTTCTCTCCTCCTCCAAGACACCTGTCGCAACTTAATCGTACGCTTGTGCATTTTTCCGCTCACGACAGGCCTAGTTTGACAAGGAAACACGCGGCACACCTCATGGAGAAGTTCTTTCTCCAACTCTCTTTAATAAAGCGCTAGCCCCCCCAAGGCTTTGTCTGAGATCCTCTATCTACAATATATTCTTTGTGCAGACGGTGCTGCCACAATTTCGTGCCCTCACGGGTCACAGGGAAAGGTAGAACTCATACTACCATCCGGCCTGAACTTCTTTTTGGAATCCCTTCCCCGCTCCAGTTTGCAAGCAGCTGCAAGAAATCGGAGCTTTTGCTTACATCCACTACTACGTACCATCGGTCTCTGAGCCATTCCATTTCTCTCACTCTTACGGACACTCGCATCCCCCAAACGGCCCCTTGCCGAGTTCTGAGCTTGTGCCATCAAGTAGCTCACTTAGCCTGACAAGTAGCCAAGCTGCACGGGAGCTTCACAAATGCAGCGCCAATCAACTTGTAACAGCCTTTGCTCTGAAAAAAAAATGCCTTATTGCCTTCCTTACTGCACGCTAATGCAAGTACGAATGCATCACATTCAATAGTATGTAAACAATCTTTAGAAAGTTGCTCTAAGCGGCGGGTGGGCCTCAATGGGCCAATAAAGCACCCAGAGGTCGAAATTCGGTGGTGGTGGTGGGGAAGTTGTGGGTGAGTGTGCAGTGAATACACGGCCATGAGCATTTTTCGAAACGGTGTCGTAAAAGCGGTGTCAAGCGTGTTTGATAATCAAAATGCGGTAATCACATGCAGAGCTGGGCTTACGGACGCCGTAAATTTATGGCCTCCTTGTCCTAATCTCCTTCTTAGTCGTCTTCTTTATCAAATTGTAGTCTGTAGCGAACCGGGCGCTTTCTTATGAACCCTCTTTTCCTTCGGCCTTCTTCAGTTTTCATTCTCACTGTTCCTTTAAAGGCAAAGGGGAAGCTTTCTCGCCTAAGCCGAAGGGGCCCATTGCGGGAAAGAAATGAGGAAAGGTGAGGGGGACCCTCGCATTGTCCTGAAGCACTCTCTCTGTAGTGATTTTTCATGGATATCAGAAAATGAGCACCTGTTAAACTCTCACCCTCCTTTGGATTAGCTGTATGTATGCTCAACTGTACTCACTGAAAGTATGAGTGAGCTCTTTCTGCGATGTGTCACTGTGATTCATCAAGATCAGCATGAGCTTTGACACAAAGAGGACCCATATACCTCTGTAAAAATGCACTTGACCTTGCGATATGTCGCCTCCGCTTCCCGGTGACATATATATAAAAGGCATGACTCACTGTCGGAGTCATGCCTCTTTAAATATATATACTTGGCCGTTGCTGAAGCCTCGCCTGCAGGCGGAAACGATCCGAGCAATGCTATCAGCGTTGCCAGAAGAAAAAAGAAAGAAAGAAATGGCAGGAAATATGTTAACTATTGCGCTAACAAATGAGCAATGCGTTCCCATCCAATGTCACCAAAAAAAAAATGTTAAGCCTTAACATTACCTTTAACGAAGAGAAGTACCACTCGTTACTTCTGCCGGTGTACTCTATGTAGTCCAAAATTTAATTCAATGAACTTCGCTGCCAGGACTCCGAATAACAATTGAACAAAGCTCATAAATACATTTACCACATCATTTTAGCCGATAAATTGATTTCATCTGAAAGAAGCAGTACGCGGACTTCAGCAATACTGAGTAGCCTAAAATTAGGTGTGCGGGTTTATGTGATTTTTTTAATATTTCGTTGTGAAAACCGGGAGCCATTTTGAATGTTTACTACTCTTTTCGTCTGTTTCTTTGCCTTTTTTTCAATCAGTAGTTTCGGGACAGACACCGCTGCGGAGAGATGGTCACGTGCGCCTGTCCGTTAGATGCCGACAGTGTAAATGTCTATTTGTTTTCCTTTCATGTAATGAACCATTCAATTGAAGAAGACAAAGCATTTAATCGAATTAAAAACACTACGTTTTTTTTTTTACCACGCTGCCTCCCAGGTTCCCTCCCAGTTTCCAACAGCAAAAAAGAATGTGCTGTTGTGTTTCGTAAAGCATACCAAACTGATTCGCCGTTAGTGATATCAAACGCGCAATTGTCACACCGGCTGATATAGTGGCTTTTTTCTCCTTCTATTCAACTTTTTCCCCCCTTCCCGAATACAGGGTAGCCTACTGGCCACAACCGCGATTAACCTCCCAGCCTTTTTTCCTACTCTTATTTTTTTATCCCTCCTTACCCTCCGTGCTGAGCACCAAGCTGTTTTTTTTTTTTTGCTTTCTCTCCGTAAAACTGAGACTAGTGGTTCGCCAATCTTGAGTCGCAGACCGCATGACTCAGCCCCCCCCCCCCCCTATTACTCACGCTGCATGGCTCATATTAGCAAATAAGCGAGTTGCCCCCCCCCCCTCTCCGACACCACCAACGTCTTTAACTTTGGCTCTTAGTGCGCCCAACATTCATGCTTAAAAGCATATGAGTCATGATAACTTGACGCGCGCCGATAGCCACTGTTGTTAACCGGAACCCGCAAGCAGTATAGTACCCTTGATTTACGAAGGAGTAACCCACAGCTCTGTGTCTTGCTTGGCGATTCAATTTCCGGGGGTTACTCCTTGTTGGTTTTAATGACATGAAAATGAACGTAACGGCTGTTCATCTCATTTCTTCGAAACGACAGCCGCCTTCCACTTGGTTCTTAAGATAAATTTAAAATGCACTTTTTGAGGAGTTCGCAAAAGCACGACTTGCTGTTGTTTTATTGAAAGGTGCTACTCGTTTTTTTGTTTTTGTTTTCTTACTAGATCACGTGTAAAGAAGGAAAGAAAACGTGTTCGCAGAATCTTGCACTCTGCAAATTATTGAATTGGTAACCCGCCGATGTAGCCTAATTGTTATGTAATAGCTTAAAATTCACTTGAACAGTACTCACAGATTGATATATGGTGTGCATGGTCGCCGGTACATGTAGCGCAGCTCGAGGGAGCTCGTAAACCTTGCGGTATATAGACAGCGAGTGGCAGAACGTACGGAGAAGGACTGCTCCTTCCAGTCGCCAACGAGTCGGCCTCTATAGTTTACCATGTGCACTCCGTGGCACTGCTAGGCTCACCCGATTCTGCATGCCGACCAAAATGTGTCAGCAATGCACACTATGCTTATAATGTGGCACGAGCAGACGGCACTCTTCTTCGGCAACTTTCGGGAATGTAGCATGCATACTCAGAAGCATGATCCAGCTAAGAGTTTGGGCGTTAGGAGCGTTCGTAGACAAACTAACATCGACACAATATCCTAAAAAAGTTGATTTCGAGCTTTCGCTCCCGACCAGAAAATTAAAGAACCACACAAAGGCCTGCCTTCATCCAACACTAAAACAATGTCTTAAAATTTCGTTGTTTCCCCCCGAGTAGGAAATACTCTATGTTGAATTCTGCGTGGTAGAGAGAGAAAATTTATTGCGGAAAGGCAGGGAGGTTAACCAGAAAACATATCCGGTTTGCTACCCTGCACTGGGGAAAGGGTAAGGGGAAAGGGAGGAAGAGAAGCACAAACACACATACACACACTCGCACACAGTAGTGTCACAATCGTTCAACGAGGCGGGTCGCTCGCAGAAACTTCATCAGCGCCTTCGTTGCTTTCTGGCGTGAAGCTCGATCTTTCCGACATTCCAAGATTGACTGCTCAGAAAATGGCTGGTCGTCGAGGCGAGCAAACACTGCTGAGAGGGACTGTCGCTGAGAGCTGTACTGGGGGCACTGACATAAAATATGTTCAATTGTTTCGTCATTGTCGCAATGATCGCATGTAGCGCTGTCTCTCATTCCGATGCGGCAGGCAAAAGCGTTCGTGAAAGACACCCCAAGCCACATACGGCAGAGAAGGGTCGTCTCGGATCGGGGTAGGCCAGATGGAATAGTAAGTCGTAGGCATGGGTCCAGGCGGTGAAGACGGGTGTGGAGAAAACCGGGCGTATTCCGCATAGACCTTGCGACATCCTGCGCAAGCGTATTAATCTTTGCTGCTGCGTCGCTTCTTGATAGTGGAATAGGTTCCATCACTCCATTTTCGTGAGCATTCTTAGCTGCATTGTCGGCATGCTCGTTACCGATGATGCCGCAATGGCCTGGTAACCACTGAAAAGATATGTCATGTCCTTCGTCTATTAGGTGATGGTACAGTTGTCGTATTTCGAGCGCCAATTGATCTTGAGGTCCACGACGTAGAGTATTGTGTAGACATTGGAGAGCTGGTTTCGAATCAGTAAAAATGCTCCATTTTTGTGGTGTCTCTTGGTCAATCCTGCGGAGTGCGCTGCGGAGTGCCGCGAGCTCCACGGCTGTCGATGTCGTCTTGTGTGACGTTCTGAACTGGAAGGTTTCGGCTCTTGCTGGGAAGATCACAGCTCCTGCAGATCCTCCAACAGTTGTCGAGCCATCCGTGTAAAGTTTGACATGATCTTTGTATTCTTCGTGTAGCATGAGTAGAATCATCTGCTTTAAAGCTGGCGCCGAGAGCTCCGCCTTCTTGCGAATCCCCGGCACTGTCAAGCGCAGTTTTGGTCGGTCCAAGCACCAAGGAGGTGTTAGTATCCGTTCCGGAGGTGTGTAGACTGTTGGAAGGCACTCACGGAAAGTCAATACTCTCTTACAGAAGGAGGCACTCGGTCGATCTTCTGGAAGCGAAGCTAGGTGGTGGGCAGGGGCGCGAGCAAGGTGTCTAATATGAGCTCTAAGCACCTCCAAAGTAATGTGCACAGTGGCCGGATGATCTTTGGCGATTGCGATGGTTTCCGCTGTTGATGTACAGCGTGGTAATCCAAGACAAACTCTGAGTGCCTGGCCCTGGGCGTTTTCTATTGTGCGTATACTGCTTTTGCAAGCGTTCGTCAGAACCGGCAAGCTATACCGCAGGTACCCCAGAAACAGCGTTTTGTACAAATGCAACATCGCGTGCACTGATGTGCCCCACGTTTTGCCTCCGAGGAACTTGAAAAGTTGTGCGATGGCCGTTAGGCGCTTCTTTAGAGTGGCCACATGGGGACTCCAGCAGAGATTTCGATCGATCGTGACCCCCAAAAACCTGTGGGTCCTGGCGTAGCAGACACTGTGTCCATTGATGGCGATGGGATATGACGTCATTGCCTTCCGCGTGAACGCGACCAGCGCCGATTTCTCAGGAGAAATCTCGAGGCCTTGTTCTCTAAGGTACGCCGATATTGAATTCGCTGCTTTCTGGAGTCTCGCACGTACCTGAGGACGTGTTACACCTGATGTCCAGGCACAAATATCATCTGCATAGAGAGATATCTGCACAGAATCTGGTATGCGTTCAACGAGACCGATCAGAACCAGGTTGAACAGTGTGGGGCTCAATACACCACCTTGAGGAACACCACGGTGTGTATAATGTTCAGAAGTCGGCCCATCATCAGTTTGCATAAACAATGATCTCATATGTAGGTAGCATTGGATCCAGCGGTACACTCGCCCACCCAAACCAACTGACTCGAGGGCGTCAAGTATGGCTTCGTGAGAAACATTGTCATATGCTCCTTTGACATCTAAAAATAGTGCGACAGATAACCGTCTGCTCATTTTCTGGTGTTGTACGTAGGTCACCAGGTCAATGACATTGTCAATGGAGCTCCGAAGACGACGAAAACCGGCCATGGCGTCTGGATATATTCTATGGCGTTCTAGGAACCACTCGAGTCTGGCAAGGATCATTCGCTCCATCAGCTTCCCTACGCAACTAGCCAGCGCTATTGGGCGGTATGATGTCAGCTCTAGAGGCGATTTTCCAGGTTTGAGAAGTGCAACCAACCGGCTTGTTTTCCACTCTCTGGGGACCGTTCCATCTCTCCAAGACTCATTGAATACTTCCAGCAAAGCATTTCGTGCTCGATCACCGAGATTGCATAATAGGCGGTATGATATGCCATCCGGCCCAGGCGATGACGATCGATTGCATGAAGCAAGAGCCACATTCAGTTCTTCCATTGAAAAAGGCAGGTCCAGGTGCGGGTCAAGTGAATGTGGCGTGTAATCAGCAGTAAGGGCTTCTGTGCAATTTGGAGGGCCCGCAATCTTCCTACAAAAATCTTCCGCTACCTCGATATCCCTTCTATTTTGGAAAAGGGCCAAGGCTTTAAACGGAAAACGTTGTTGGGGAAATGTGCGTAGGCCTCGCACGGTTCGCCATATTTGAGAAAGCGGTTTGCGAGGGTCTAGACTCGCGCAAAATTTCGCCCACCGTTGAAACTCCAGTTTGTCTATACGACGCTGGATCTTCTTTTGCATGCGCCTGGCCATCCGTAGATCTTGAATGGATTTTGTGCGTCGATATCTACGCTCCGCACGCCGACGAGTCGCACGGAGTCGCTCTAACTCCATGTCCGTTTCTGAGGGCCTTGAAGAATATGCCAGCGTGCGCATCGCACTCTGCGCTGCTTGTTTGATCGCTTGCTCAATGCCAGAGGTTAAGCCTTTTTCACAAGCGTGTTCAATGTTGGTTGTGAATGCTGAAAGATCGATCCTCCGTACGGTTTTCGGCGGGTGGTCGCTAGCAAAGCCTTCGATGGTGAGATAACTGGGGATGTGATCGCTACCATGTGTCTCGATGTCTAAAAACCACTTAACGCTTGTGGCGAAGCGACGTGACACGAACGTCAAGTCCAAACAGCTGCTGTACGTTGATCCTCGCAGAAATGTAGGGCTCCCATCATTAAGTAGAGACAGTTCATGAGTCGATACAAATGAAGCCAGCATTTGTATCCGGCCCGTGGTATTGACTTTTGAACTTCCCCAGATTGGGTGGTGGGCGTTGAAGTCCCCTATAATTATCCACGGATCCGGGACGCTCGAAAGAATGTCATCCAGTCTTTGGCAATCAAAACGGGCTGAGGGAGATAAGTAGACACCTATTAATGTGAAGGTGAGGGTTTTCTGCTTCACAGTCAGGCAAACATATTGGTTCTCATCATGAGGCGACACAGGTTGAATGATGTAGGTAAGCTCCCGACGAATATACACAATGACCTTGCTGCTTTCGTTTCGGGTTTTGGACGGGATTGATTCGTAGCCAGATAGCCTGATCGGGTTTGATAATTTCGGTTCACATATTACGATGATTGGGAAAAGGTTAGAAGACACGTACTGACGAAAATCGGAAATCCGTGATCTAAGTCCTCTTGCGTTCCACTGGATGACTGATGCCTCTCTGACGTCTTTGCGGAACGATTGTTGATCTCCTGCCATGACTCTACGCGAGGGAGGCGAGGACTGGGCTCAGCGCGTCCAACACCTGTAACCCGCTTCGAGCGGTTGGAGTTCCCAGGCTTCTTAGTATGTCTGCCATGACAGCGACGAGGGATCGTAACATCTGCGTGGTAGACTTTCGTAGAGCCTATTGGCATGAATGAACGCGCCGGCTTCTGCCATTTTTCTTCTACGGCAGCTCGCGGGTTGTCGGAAGAACAATAATACTAATAACATTGTTTTCATGTCGCAAAAAAATGAGCTGTGACTTCTTTTTTTTTTTGTCGCGACAAAAAGCGCGCACTGAACTGACTGCGCTTTCGTGTGGATATTTATGTTTATCATGTCTGCAAACACAGGTAAAGCGCAATCTTGTAACCGCATCGTGTTTTTTACAGAGCGTACGTGACACACCGCAGAAAGATGCTCAGAACGAGAGTGTCGTCTGCAAGCGCCGACTTCTTATAGTGTGCACTGCTGAGCCGTGTCGGTCATGGAGTTTCCTATATATAGAAAATTCGATAAAATTTTCTAATATTATATATAATTAATTATAGAATTTTAGAAAACTCTATGGTTTCGGTAAGCATGCAAAAGCGCGCGTGACTTGTCACTAACAAATCCTGACCGTTGACATGACGATATGCCTGCAATAACGACTCAAGCCATTGAATGCTTAGAAAAAGAAAACAATGCTGTTTATTGGTAGCTCACATTATTGGGTAATTGAACAGAGTTATTCTAGGGCTATCGGCTTACTCGGGAGGTGTGTAGAGGAGTCAGTCAGTGGTTTCTGCAGCTCTTGCATTGTCATTCATCCATTCAGGCAGTTTCTGTGGGCGACGAGATTGCACAATCGTTTGAAGGTGGTAGAGCACTTGGATTCAATTGTTTTCGCTGCGGTATGGAGTACTGGGACCAAATCAACAATCGTAGTACAAGTGGTACTTGAGAAATTTCAGCTGTCAGGAAAATGGGAAACCAAACTCTTAAGTCACGCTCTCCAAGAAACTGAGGTCACAAGGCTTGATGTATGTTTACCAGCCGGAACGAGAGATAATTGGCAGGACACAGGGCACAGTCGCAGAACAAGGTGGTCTCGTCGAGTGTTTCACTGTCGCGGAGCACGGTCTCGGAAGAACTTATTCAGGCAGTCATAGAGTGTCCCCAAAACTAGAGCTAAACACAGAAACCTTTGTAGGTTAAACACTTCCAGTTCTTCCAGGATCCAGTTCTTCAGAGACCGCTTTTTTGCATGCACGTCAAGTCCATTGCACGCGCGTCAAGTCCAACACTGCGGTATTCACTGGTGCACCCTCCGAAACACCCAATGGCGACGCGGCCGGCAGAGCCGGGTGTGCCGCAGGAGCTGGTTTGCCGGGATTTGATCGTTGCCGCAGCGGTCGCATGTTTTGGGGCCGAAGCGGCAGTGGCAGTAGTAATGGTACTTGAGGAATCTCAGCTTGCCCACGAACTCACAGCCCAAGTTGGCCTGGAAGCAGAACACGAGCTCTTCTTGCACGCGGTCCATACTGAAAGGCTGGAGATCCAGGAAGGTCCTGTCGATTGGTGTCGCGTCTATGGGACACTCAGCGTGAGGGGGGGTTGAGGTCTCGTTGCTTCCGTGTCCGAGGCATTGCTCCTCATCGACGAAGACTCGGGTGCGGGAACACTGATCGCACACGATGTGCTGACACGGCAGTGGTCGCGCGAAGCCGGGTACCGTAAAGCAGAATACGCAGATGTTGTCGGGCTCGATTGGGTCCGCGAACGCGACCTCTCGCATTCTGAGGAAGGAACCGGGAAATCCTGTAAGTACGATAACGTAGCCTTCCGGTGGTTCCGAGGACGAGTCGGAAGACGCCGGAGATTCTCTTCCGCTGCGTGTCTCAGCCATCATCGAATCGGTTTGCTTATTGCAGCGATGAAGAAATTGAGCCGTGAAAGCGACGCTGGCAAGTCGGACCTCGTGCAGTGCTTGTGGACGACGACTGGTCCGTGCAGGTGCGTTTTTGTGAGTGGGCATTTCCACGTGTCCGCCGTATGCTTTGTCTCTCCCTTCCCTCTTTCTCCTTCGTTGTCACCGTGTTTATCACGTGGCTGGCTATAGCCAACCAGGTGCTTTTCCAGTGACTATCTCTTCCTTCGGTCTTCTCACTCTCTCTGCCATGTTCAACAAAGGGAAATCTTTGTGAGGAAATGAGGGGAAGAAAAGAGGGACCTTCTCACCTTTTTTTTTTTTGCTGTTGCTTCGTTTACTCGCCACGGTGGAATTGTGGTTAAGGCACTCAGGTGCTTACCCACACGTCGCGAAATCAAATCCAAGCTGCGGCCACCGCATTTGCGATGGAGGCAAATACGCTTTAGGCCCGTGTGCCGTGATTTATGTGCACGTTATAGAACCCCAGGTGGTCGAAATTTTGGGAGCTCTCCACTACGACGGCTCTCCTAATCATATGGTGGTTTCATTACGTTAAACCTCGACAGTTATGATTACTCGACTGTTTCCAATGGGGCTACTTTCTCTTGACTTTTATATATTGTGCATGTCACGACGCAACATGTTGGTCATTCTACTACTTCCTTATGAAAAAAAGCGTTTCTGGAAGTCTAAAAAAATGGTTGTATGTTGCATCAAGCTGGTTCTGCGAAAACATTTTAGTTTTGTGCATGATCATGCATAGTTTGAGCACGCCGAGAAAAATTCCAACACACCAGGAAAAAAACAAAGAAAAACTATCAGCAGCTATCAGATGGTCATGAGTGTTTGGATGCCTTGTAAATAGTTTAACTGAAACGCCACGCTTCCTCCGTAACTGCTGATTTTGCAAGGGCTTTCGTAGATAATTGCAGTGCATGTAAGTACACCCTTGCCTACACACGTAAGCCTGCCCTTAGAAGAAAAGTACGAGCCAGCAAAATGTTCGTAGTTTTTAGCTGTGTTCGGTTTTGTGCCTCAGCCAGCACGTAAAATCAGAGAATGCGCAGTGTTCAGCGCCCACTGTGCCTCATCCTGTGAGGCAGCATTGCGTCTTAGTTGCAGTTTGCCCCTTAGCAAAATGGAGCAACTTGATTTTCCAACTTCCTCACCGGCTTGCTCGAACTTTATCAATTTCGGCTGCAGTAGGTGATCCAACTCGGCACCTTCAAATTAGCAACGGCCGAAAGGGACGGTCTCTGAATCAGTGGGAAATGATGGTTTCTTCCAGCTTGTGTTAAGAAGCCTCATGTTCCGGCCCACGTATTCCGCACAGCCTTCACTCTGCAGCTCCACTTCTGTCGTGTCGGTGTTAACGGCTGCGGTATAAAGCCAGAACGATGCCACCCAAACGCTGAAGACAACGTAGCAAAGACGAAATTTTCAGTGAAACTATACAAAATTATATCTAAGGCATGCCGTCTGACCTAATTTTCAACGTCTTGGCTTTTTAAAACCTTCTTACATCTAAGCACACGGCTGCCAGGGTAACTCTGTTTTAAGTACGGTTTAAGTACTGATGTGGGATGAAAAAAGGGGCCTCCTCACATTCAACACGGTAGGAACGGTGTGACAGCTTAGGCTAGTTGCTATGGCATGACGATAGTTATAGCGCGAAAACAAAACAACGACACAGAGACAAGAAGGACACGAAGGACACGTGTCTTCTTAATGTGGCGGTTCCACTCCGGCGGCACCCGCTCCGCATTTCTGTCGCTGTTTACTGACGCACCACGCTTACTGCGCTCAGAGTATTGATATGAAATGTATTGCATCGAGAATGCATACTTAACAATTGACAGCTAGTATTGTCTCCTAGTCTGAATCGGTATTGCAAAGCGATCAAAACAGTGCAACAAAACCGGTGATTTTGCTGTAAAAGCTTCTGGTGTACTAGCGTGTGTGTGGCAAAACTGTTCAACAAAACCAAATAAAATTTGCTGAGCCTCTTAGTCAAGCACTATGCAAAGTTTCTTCGAAGCAATATGACCAATTAAGCAATTAAAGTTTATGCAGGCTTCAATCAAGATGGGCAAAGCAATGTACCTTTATAAGCAATGAAACTTTTTTTTTTACTTTTTGTATAGAAGAACGATAATACATGGGTTTCCAGGCTAATGTACTTCATGTCTTCGCGAAGTTGTTTTGTGTTGTGACGAAAAGTTTATGATTATTTTCAATTGAATTCCAGAATCTATGGCTCCACTTGTCCTGGCATTATCGACTTGGGGAAAAAAAAACATCGATGCTGAAACTCCGAAATTTTATATATTCAAGCAGCAAGCCTTTCTCCGTGTTTCTATGAAGGGATAGCTGTCATAAGTTAATAAGAAGATTTGTATCACAGCAGTGAATTGAGCTCATTTTCCTGCTTGCCGGGTTTGTACAAATTTACTTTTATTTTTTCTCTCTAGCTAACTCACAACATTTATCGCAAACTGGTAGGACCATGTCATGTCTTGTAATTGCCAGTGCTCACTAACTTTACGGAGCAAAGCTTGAAATAAAAGATTTTCAGAAAATGAATACTCTTGCGAAGATTTTTTTGGTGGTGGCGCCATTTGTGAAAAAAGGAAAGAAACATGAAGTTGGTTCCGTGTCAGTTCCGGCGATTGTAAAAACGTGACACCGCTAAACGCGACTATGCCACCGAAACACGTGTGGGATATTTCTACAGACTCCAGTGTTTAGCCCAGTGGCTATATTAAGTCGCTACGTCTCCTATGCACATTGAAATTCAAACAAGGGTGCAAAAAAAAAAACCGAGGGGTTGACAGAAAGAAAGAAGGGAAGAAAGCGTGTCAGATTCCCGACCGGGACGTTAGGCTATTGTGAAGAGAATTCCAGGACCTACTTGGTTGCTTGCCTTTATAGCCAGGAGACTAGCATCGTATTTAACGTACACATAAATCTTGACCTTGGCTTCTATTTTCGAGATTGGCATTGCACTACCTGGTAGCTTGCTTTCCCTTCGAGGGGAGGTGACGGGTGTTTTGGAGTGTGTGCTCAACTACTTCGCGTGACACCGGTGGCAACGGACTTTTTCGAGTGACTAGAGTGCGCATGAGAAGGCGCGGTGACTTGACGCCCGTCTTGTTTGTAGAAGGTCAAAAGGCCAAACAGCTTCTATAAACATTGCACGGGGTGGCAACAGATGAGAACTCAGAAGTATCTTGCATCGTCTCCAAATCATCCCGAAAAATACCAAGCCCAAGAGATTTTCTTACCTGTGCGTGACGGATCTCTGGAGGCCTAGGACCCCCAGTTTCGATTTCGGTGATCTCTATGTAGGCACTGTTCAAACTTGAAAAAAGGACCATTGACAAGTTTGTGGATAGATTGCGAGAAATTTTGTTTAAAACAAACGTGTTCTAATGATGCGCAGTAAGTATTTTGTAAGCAGTGAGTTAGCAAGCCATATTTCCCTGACTGCAGCGAAAACTGCGGATGGCTGCGTGAGCTCTAGCGATCCCGGTCGCGCGCAGCGATTCGAACGCCACGCGTCCCGACGCCTTCTGAAGTTTGTAAACATGATTTTCAGTGCATCGCCTTCCCTACAAAAGGTGTATTTGCTGGCGCAATATTTACACTCGCGTAACGGTAACAAATCTGTCACGAATCATCACTGGATCCTCGAAAATATTTGATTATACACTATTTGCGTGTTGTAGTGGGCGGCGACTGATCTAGCAGAAAGGTAGCAGGAATAAAGCTTGGAGAGTGCGAAATAGACAAAATGCGCACCATTTGCTAGTAGCAAAGCTCAACTTTAGCAAATAGCCTGTTTGGCGATGCAGGTCCTTTTATATGTTATTTTCTAGGCGCCAGTTTCACTGACCAAAGCCCATGACGTAGCTTATTTACTCACTCAGCATCGCCAACATCTGCTGCCATAAACACCTAGAAAATGAGACATTCGTAAGTTCAGTAGACGGGCTCAAGCGTGTCTCTTCGATGAACCTTTACAACAAGTGTTGACAGGTTGAAGCAATAAAAGTGTGAGTCGCCTATTCCTCCCGCGACCCCCCCCCCCCCCTCCAACCATGACAAATGCGATTTCCCGGACCGGTTCTGCAGTTTCCACTCGCTAAGGCAAGAGTCTCAAAAGGCTAGGGTGTTGTCGAGAAACTGAAGTTGGTAAAGGCACAAATGGTGAGGGAGAAGAAGGGGCGATTCCTAGTTCGCAAAAAAGTAATATTGAAAAACAAAAGGCTGTGCGTGAGTTTTCGCGATGGTCATTCTATATGTTGAAGCTATGATTACTCACATCGGTGAGCACTCACAAGGCAACCATTTTGTGTGATCACTTCGTATATACCACACAACTGCGCGGTGGTTGTGAAACTTTATTGAAAAGATCTGCAGTGCCATTTGCACGATTTGATCAGATTCTAACAGGTGAGCTGTTGCCCGGCAAGTGCACAGGTGGTATGCGAATTTTCTACTGCATTCAAACTTTCAAGGTCCTTTATGCATTTGTCCAAGAGGAATCGAATGCCCAAGCAGCCAACTTTTCCTTCTCAGTCGCCTGTATTGATTGGCTGATTGCCCTCACCGAAAGCTTTCTTCCCCCCACGTGGTTTGCCAGTTTCTAGGAGATCTGCCTACCTTAGACCAAGTGGCGATGGCACGTGATGACGTCATTTATTTTATTTATACATACTGCAGCCCCTATTAGGGCTATTGCAGGAGTGGACATACAAATGATCAGGTGATAACAAGCAGAAACAAAAACATGAGCGTATGGCACAAATTTGTGTTTCATAGTACTACACAAGATACAGAATGAACAGAGCAAGAGCACAGAAAGCAAAAGAAGATGGAAATATCTACTTAACACGCATGTGATATTGCACTCAGAAACTGCTCCAAAGGGAGCCCGCGGGTATCACCGGGTAGAAAGTTCCAGAGCTCAATAGTGAAGGGAAAAAAACTATACTTAAACAAATCAGTTTCGGGGTGAAGTGGCGTAATATTTAGCGCATGTTGACTCCTGGTGTGAACAGAGGGTTTCAAAATTTTGGGTGATCCGTGACGTCAACCAATGATTATGTTTGGCACTCATGTAGACAGTGACGGGGACATTTCCCGCTTGATGAGGCCTCCAAATTTTCACAGCCATGTGTACTGTGCTGTTTATTTTGTAGATGTGCGCAAAGGTCAACTTTTCACACTGAATCGAATACTGCCGAAAACAAATCACAATCAATACCCACTTTTTGGATTAGAAATCCTGGTGAGTATGTCACAAGTAGATTTGTTAAAGGTTCAAAGGGCGTGATTTGCATCTGCCTTACAAAATTTAGCTGCGGTGCGAGGGGAACTCATATTGTAGGGAGCTTGCGGTGACGCGATGCACTCAAGGTAGACAGCATTTTTTTTATATCAGAGACGCCTGATGAGGGCAGCAGCGCTTTCGTTGCGTGTCCGCTGTTTTTTTTTTTTTTTGTGCCTCCCTTACTCCGCCTGCTTTCCTTTGTTCTCCAGCAGCGCCAAAGATGAGCTTGAAAGAATGCGAAAAATGGCAGGACTCATCCGGTGTCACAGCTTTTTTGCTGCCCTCCTATGTCATAGCAAGATTGCCCATGGCGTCTCGAAGAGTTGGTAGCATGGCGGCCATGATGACGCCTATGCGAGCTATGCATATGGTGTACACATCTGACAGCGGCATGTACTGAATGTCTGCTTTCTATGCGTTGCTGAAAAAAGCAGTGAATAGAACACATTTTCTGTCTTTTTTTTTTCTGATACACAATTTCACACGTCAAGCCACACTGATTGGCGGGTGTTCAAGTTAGCAATATTTCAAAACAAAGACATTGTACACGTACCCAGATTTTGAGAAAAAATAATAGCGACCGATAACTGCTAGAAACATGTGCAGCAACAGCGCAATCTGACAACATATATGCAAGCACTTGTGTGGCTTCCACTCGCAGCACACGTGATAGGCGCGTGCTATCCGAGTCCATAACAGAGAATAAGAGGCATGGCGTTTCCTCTTCGCACATCAACGAAAGCGTTGCCCGCCAAGCACCAGAAGACAAATGACCTTACTCAACTCGGCAAATTAGTGTGGCGCCCAGCCCCCACCCCTCCTAAAAAAAAGAATGCTGCGAAGGCTTTCACTTCAGCGTCCAACAAGGCGGCATATTTTTCTTTCCGTTCCTGGTACTAAACGGACATAAGCGCGCTTCGCTGGGCCATATTCGTGTGAACAAAGCTTCCGTACGGATTCGGAAATACCGTTATTTGCTGTTTAGAGCCGTTTCGTATGGTTTAGCGCGTCTTCTTTTTGTTGGTTTCCTGCGAGTAGCCTATGGAATAAATACCTTGAATTGTGCCTGTACATGCGGAGGCAAGCACTGCAAAAGAAAGAGAACTGCAGCAGTGTATATATGTGTCTTCGCTGCAGATGATGGTTTCTGAATTATGAACCTTGGATAAACCGTCTATTTTTATGGTGTAGTAGAAGAATAATTTGCTGACATGTGTCAAATCGACACTTCTTCATCTTGACCCTTCTACGGGCACCAGCCATCCGAACAACCGCGATAGCCCCGAGACAAAACGAGATGAGAGAGAGAAGTAATATAAGAAAAGTAGCGAGGTTACTAGTGGTGTTACGTCACTGCGCACACAGGCACGGCTTCCTTTGCCGCAAAAGGTGGTGGCGTCAAGCACGATGTAAGCCATAATGAGAGGACTCATTTGCGAAGTATTTATTCAGATAGTAAAAATAAAAGACGCCTGCCAAAGTTAATTTGCTAACACCGTCTATGGCATGCTTCATACAACCTGCTACTGACAAAGAAATTGGTATAACTATTAGATAAAGAACACTGAATAAATCAGCGATATTAGGGCGGTGTGCGTTGTCCTTAAAATTTCAAAACATCATTGAAGGATGCTAGTTTCTTCATAACTAAGTCTGGTTTTAGCAGCGGAACTTTATTACCATGCACATATATGACACAAGCGGACAGCAACGTCCACGTCTGTTTTTTTTTTTTGTTTCTTTGTTCCTCGCATCAAGTTCCGCCGCTCAAGTCACTCCTTGGAATTAACTTTCACCGTTATTAGGAGTTCCTTAGTTACTCAGCACTACCACTTCCTAATATAGTAAATCGAATCGACAAGGCGTGGTAATATTTAAACATATGCTTGCATTATGTTCAAACATTAAAACCTTTTCGGTTTGCTGAACTAATTTATACAGAGAGCTCTCGTAACGCGAACATTCAAATCGTTTCCGTCATGATTAGCATGCAATAAGGACTCTAGGACTATAGGCAAAAGAAATCAACGCTGTTTATTTGTAGCTTAGATTGCTAGCTAATTTAACAAAGTTATTCTGGGGCTTTCTGCTCACTCGGGAGGTGGGCAGTGGAGTCAAGTCACCGGTTTCTGCAGCTGTTGCATTGTCGTCCATCCTCTTACACAGTTCATGTGGTGTCCGATAGTGCACAGTCTTTTAAAAGTGGTACAGCGCCTCGATCTGAATGTCCTCGCTGTGCTATCCAATCCTGGGACCAAAGGAGCAGAAGTAGAAATGATGGTACTCGAGGAACCACAGCGGTCCCTCAAACGGACAACCACGTGAAAGCACAACGCAGGCTCTTCCTCCAGGAAACTGAGGTCACAGGGCTCGATGTGGAGGCTGGCCAGCGGGAAAGGAAGAGACTCAGCAGGGCGCCGTCACGGAAGAGGACGGGCTCGTCGAGTGCTTCGCCGTCTCGCATGGCACTCTCGGTCAAGTCAACGATGAGGCTGTCTCGACAGAAGTCGCAGACGACTTGCGAGCATGGCAACGGCTATACTTTAGCATGAACAGCCCCGCACATGATTGATTGATTGATTGATTTGTGGGGTTTAACGTCCCAAAACCACCATTTGATTATGAGAGACGCCGTAGTGGAGGGCTCCGGAAATTTTGACCACCTGGGGTTCTTTAACGTACACCCAAATCTGAGTACACGGGCCTACAACATTTCCGCCTCCATCGGAAATGCAGCCGCCGCCGCTGGGAATCGAACCCGCGACCTCCGGGTCAGTAGCCGAGTACCTTAGCCACTAGACCACCACGGTGGGGCCAGCCCCGCACATGAGGCAGATGTAGTAGCTTTTCATCTCGTGCACGAACGTGACGATTTGCCGATCCAAGAAAGGAGAGTTGAATCCTCTGAGCAAATAGATGTGCCCCCTCTGCGGCAGAAAACACTCCAAACATCGCAGGCCTCCGTTTTCTGTATGTTGGGCGTTCATCTTTCACTTTGCTGCCAAGTTCCAGAAGCTCTGCTATAGCCGGGCTGTTTCGCTGGATACGACAATACGCCTGCTATGTCTCAATGACGAATGTTGTTGAGTGATTCTAGAAAGAGGAAGAAGGCACATAATTTCTGTCAGCCCCTTGGGCAACACAGCACTTTGCCAGACGAATGACCTGAGTGGCATTTGAGAACACCTTTTCCACCGGTGCAAGACACATATTTTTCCTTTCCCTCTCTTTTCTTTACTCTCTCACAATTGGGTTCATATTTTCCCTAGTCACGTTCCTTTTATCCAAACGGGCACTTACTTTTCACACCTGCACACGCTTCAAGCCACTTTCCCAGTTTTCTTTTCTTTTTTTAGTAAAAGAAGCTTATCTTAGAAAAAGGGGAAACACTCTGTTTTTCAGGAAGTATAAGCAGTGAATGACCGGGAAAGCGAAGTTGGGTGACCTCGACTGTGGAAACAGCGTGTTTTATTTCTCTAGAACCGAGGGCTCAAGCTAAAATATTTGATCGCTGAAAAAAAAAAAAGGGGGGGGGGGCGGCGGGGGAGTTCTTAGCACCATGCTTCATTATATTCGTGCGTGTTTTTGTGTGCTCGCTCGCGGATAGTTGTTTCGGTCGAAAAGCACTGAGGAAAAAAAGTATACATGAACGTTACGCACCTCCAATAGGCGGATAATAGTTAAGAGCCACAAAGAGCATGTCAGAGTAATGTTCTTTCGATCCGTCAAGCTTGGCATTTTACAACAATTACTTACTGAACATTTTTTATATTAACCGTAGATCAATATATTCAACACAGAACTTGCAGCGCTTAGACTGAGATCACAAGATTTCTAATCTGCGGTATGAGATCGCTGCTGCTTTTTTTTTCAGCCTGTGTGCAAAGTACGCAAAATTAAAAAAAATACCGCATCTTGGCCTCAACCACGCGTAAATGCGAGGCGTCTTTAGTGTCCTCAGAAGTAAGTTCCAGGTATTATCAAAAACTGCTCACACACAAGGGTCGCTTGAATGGGTTGTGTGACTGCTATGAACCTTGAGCACAGGTAGGATAGCACAGATAAAAATAAAGAAGAAAAAAACTACCACCACGTGTGAATGTGTTGCAAGACTGCAAGCAGCATTCCTCAAAGCACCGGCATTTATTTTTCTTTTTTTCTTTCAGGCTAACTGTAAACATCTTACCCTCTGCCCTTTCATCGCATTTGTCGTTAGCCCGAAAAGAAACAAAATCCTCTATAGCATCGAATGCTGCCTCCGCTCTCGTGTGGGTATAGCACGTGGCATAAGGTTTTTCGTTGATGTTTATTTTTCTATTTTTTAACGGCATACCATCGCGTGCGTCACATCAAGTGATGGCGACAGGATACAACAACAACACACGACAGCCTAGGCTCCGGAAGTGTTGAAGAAACAGAGGTCGATCAGCAAATGCACTTACTTATCAATCGTAAGCGCTGACATATGCAACAAGAAGCTCTCCTGAAAGAAATGAACACACAGCCAATACGCGAGCTGCGTAAGTGTAAACTAGACCTGAAATGCAAGGAGCAGGTTAGGCAGACCATCTCGTTTCAAATAGGATGCCACGTCGCTAAAGTATATCCAACCTTCACCTTTCATATTTGTTCGATAGAATAAGTCCTTGCGCAAGTGCATACAAGACTTATGCGACTGATATTATACTGGTAATACGTTTGTCGCAAGGAACATGGAAACGGGACAGGGCCACGTTCTGTCCGTGTTCGAGATACTTCGTTGACACGATACACTGCAGTCCGCGCAGGGCTGCGAACCATCCCGCAGAAGCCGCAGGTGAGGTCGGGCTCGATCGGGTTCACAAACGCGACTTCTCGCATGTTTTTATTTATATATACCATGGAGGCCCATTAAAATATTACATAGGTTGTTTTTAGTTATACAAGAAATTTAAAAACCCGGAAAATGCTATTTTAAAATGAAAATGGTAAACAAAGTAAAATACAGTTCCAAAAACAAGGGTGCAAAAAAGGAAAGAAAAAAGGGTCATATATAAGTTAAAACTAGATAATAGTGACACTGCTACCGTGCGAAAAAATATCAATATATAAAGCGATTTCATTGAAAAAAAAGAAAGAAATAGATATTCAACAATAAAGAGTCAAAATAAACACATACATGTCCATGTACACATGCATAAATAGGCAAGTCATTTTTCCAATAAAATCTTTCACGGGTTAAAAAAAGTGGCGTTATCATTGATTGAAGCAATGTCCCCCGGCAATGTGTTCCAGTGATGTATATATTGCTAAAAGTAATGGTCAGGGTTGATACATATTTTGTGCGTGCATAAAAAGGCTGTATTGTAAATGGGTTAACGATACGCTTGGAAGTATTATGAGGTGTGTTTACGGCAATAATGTGGGAGGAAGGAATCATGAAACTTTTGAGTACGCAAACGTAGCTTTTGAGGAATTGTCAGAATACACCGGGGATTCCCGTCCTCTCAGTGAGTGGTCCATCTTAGAATACGTTTCCTGTTTGTGGCGACTAAACGTGGGAACTCTGGTGCGACGTGGACGAGTCGCTTATAACACCCGATGCACCTCGTGCAGTGCTTTTAGACGACAACGACGACAGCCCCATGCAGACACTTTCTTGTGAGTGGTATCGTACCACGTGTATACCATACGGTTTGTCTCTATCTACCCTGTTTTCCACTTATGGTCATCTTTTTTATCGCGCGGTTTACTGTAGCAGACCAGGTGCTCTTTTAGGGAGTCTCTTTTCCTTCTGCCTTTTTTGTCGAATTCTTGCCGTTCTGCTGTTCTTTCCAACAACAAAGAAGGTGGGGGGGGGGGGGGGGGTCTCTCTCGCGTAATTCATTAGGGCCTATAGTAGGGTGGAAAAAAAAAGGATGTGGAGAAGCCCTTCACATTCAGCACTGAAGGTACTGACTTTTCTAAGTGGACGTATAAGTACATATTCTTCAGGTATTCTTCATTGTAGGTTAAGTAATTCAGCTTCACACGTGCTGAACACTAACCCCACTTTATATCTTTAGATGTTCGTTGGCAACGCACATTACTCCTAGAAGTATAAAAAACAAGCCCTTTTGCGATATGTCACCGTCATCCAGCAGCGGCAAATCTTTTTACATGAAGAAGACTCATACATAGATTCAGAGCTCTGTTTGACGATACGATCTACAGCCTCCGGTTTGTGGTGATATACACAAGGAGCATGTCTGATTGCCGTCAGTCGATTCCGCTCGCGGGCGGAAATAATGCGAGTAGTGCTGTGAGCGTTACAAAAAAAAGAAAAATACAACTACCTTACTCGTTACGCTAATAGAAAGAGAACGTGTTACCGCCATATGTTATTAGCCGACAAAGCAACTTTAGCGGGAATACTGAGGAGACTTTGCACAGGTATGGCGGACCTCCGCGGTATTATAGTGGCCTAAGGTTAAATATGGATTTGTGTGGGATTTCTGTAAAGTTCCGCAGTGAGAACCGTGAGTCAGTATTGATACTCGTATGAGTGCTTATTGTTTGTTTTCCTATTTCCCATTCAGAAACTTCAGGACACCACTGCCTCTGCTGGGGGATGACGTATCGTGCACATGTCCGTGAAAGACAGAAAATTTAATTGTGAATTTGTTTTCTTTCTTCTGTCTGAGAAATATACTGAAGACGAAGCATTAGACATAAACAAACGAAATAGCATTTTTTTTCCTTTCGGTCATGGTTCCGCACAGGTAACTTCTCTTTTGTAAAGGAATGCTTATGGTGTCCATCCATTTATCAGTCTACCCGAAGAAATGCATGTTTCAGCCCTCGTACCTCTAACTGTTAGGTACTATTTCTAATTTCTTGTATGGAAGCCCTTCACTGTCAAGAAGACTCTGGGACTTCAGGCCTGCCCATCGCAGTTACGAAAGGCAAAGAAGGCGCTCTTGCGTTTCCTGGAGGAAACCGGACTGATTCGTTGTTTGCGATATACCGCGCACAATTAACATTCACACCTTCAGAGACAGTGACTTTTCTCTCGACTTCTACAACTCCCCCCCCCCCCCCTTCTTCCCAGTGCATGGTATCCTGCCGGCCTCAGCCCTGGATAACCTCCCGGGCATTCATCGACTCCAATTCTCTTTCTCTCACATTTCTTCCCTGCTCGGAGTAGTGAACTTCTGTTTCATCTTGCCTTGCTTTGTTCTTTTTCTTTCTACACCGAAAAACTGAGGCTTGCAGATCGTCAATCCTGCGTCGCAGCCCTCATGACCTCCCCTGCGTGACGCACCCCTTAATGGCTCACGCTGCATATTATTGAAAATTTCCGGTACACTTGATCTGCTCGAAATAACGAACAAATGGGCGGGAGAAGAGTTTGCCGAAGACGCAAATACAGTTGTCTTTTCATACTGAAGCCATGTTCGATTACGTTCTCAGCTGTTTGTCTGCCTAGGAAGTGACCTTGAAAACAAGCCCGATCTCTTGGACAACTTTTTGTGGCAATGCAGGGGGCGGAGCTATACGGCCCGGTCAATATTTCTGGAGCCCTTCACTACGGCATCTCTGTTAATCATACAGCGGCATTAGGATTAATATCCTGTATAATATTATCACATATGTGTTATCTTAAAGTAACATTAATAATTCGGTGTGAAATGCAGGGAGGCATGTTTGCGTGAATAAAGATTGAGAATGGGTTCGAAGAATCTTGGCTTCCGCAATATTGAATCGACACTCGAAAAGGTGGTCTGTAGTGGTACGTTACTGCTGACTCGAAGGTAGCAGTATTGGATCCGGCTCGATGCAGGTCACAATGCTGGAGGCTCGTGTAAATAGATTTAGGGGCCACAAAGGGACACTGAAGTCAAATAACAATTTACGTCAGAGTGAAAGCTCTATGTATGACAACATCTAAAACGGCAGTATTATCAACAGCAGTGCCCTATATACTTACCGAGAAATAAAATAAATAAATGCACATGAATACATGCGCTGCAGTAGGACATTCTCAAAATGATACCGATGACGTCGGATGAACCACCTACAATTATTCCTTAGTAATCAACCTAGCTGCACTAAATAATGAAGTTCCGTGCGTTAAGACACACAATGAAATGTTCCTTGTTCTTTTCTGTTTTATTCATGGAAAAAAGAACCTCCGAGCGTTACACCGGGGAATGGCGCGAGTGGTTCAAAAATTCAATTTTTGCCTGGTTACACTGAACAGGTCGTGCTATCTAGCGGGAGCTGTTGAATTATGGTGGCTAAAGGAGCAGTGTGATGGGCAGGGGCCATCAGGTGCACATACGTGTGATAAAACATGCATGGCGGCGGCGCTAGGTGGCGCTACGCGCGTCTGGAGCGCGTTCAGCGGCGTTGATCGAACGCGACTGACGGCTACTATATTGTGCAGGTTGAGCGGCATGCATTCAAAGAATAACTTTTCACACTCAATCGAATACTTCCAAAGGCAAATCACAATAAATATCCACTTTGATATTAGAAATATAAGTGAATGTTATACTGGATTGAATGTTTAAAGCTCAAAGGGGGCGTGGTGAAGGGCGGGTGACGGAGGCCAGCGAGTGTTTCTTTTGTAAATTTCAAGTTAGGCGGCCGCTCTCTCTCTCTCTCTCTCTCTCTCTCTCTCTCTATATATATATATATATATATATATATATATATATATATATATATATATATATATATATATATATATATATATAGCACTTACCTTTTTTTGCTGTGCGTGCTTTGTGTACCCGCCGCGGTGGTCTTGTGGTTAAGGCACTCAGCTGCTGACCCGCACATCGCGGGATCGAATCCCAGCTGCAGAGGTTGCATTTTCGATGGAGGCAAACGTGCTTCAGACCAGTGTGCCGAAATTTATGGGCACGTGAAGAACCACAGGTGGTCGAAATTCTTGGAGCCCTCCATTACGACGTCTCTTATAATCATACGGTGGTTTCGTTACGTTAAACCCCAACAGTTACTATAAGGGAGTTTTAGAATACCGTTTGCAAGTGCTGCGGGTGTTGCGGGCGCCATATATGAGTTTTAGAATATCGTTTGCCATGCTGCACCGCAATGCACGATCGCAGCGACACTGTCGCCTCGAAACCACCGCTTGCGGACAACATGCGGGCCGCGATCGCCGCATGCAATTTTGGATTTTCTGCGTGCGGTCTGCGAACGCCGACTCATGTTACGACGCACGCGCAATAGCAGCAACTGCACCGCAAGGGCTCGCAGTGCGCTATTCTAAAACTCCCTATTAACTTGAATGTTTCCAATGGGGCTACATTCTCTTAACATTTATATATTGTGCATGTCACGACATTACATTTTGGTCATTCTACGACGACTTAGAATGTCCATATCCAAAAAGCGTTTCTGGCTGTTTTAAAAAATTCTTGTACGATACATCCAGCCGGTTCGGCAAAAACACTTTATTTTCTCTGCATGATCATCTATAAGTTGAGCACAGCGAGAAGTTCGACACAGGGTGAAAAGCAAACCATCAGCAGCTAAGAGACGGTGGCGAGTGTTTTCATGCCTTGGAAATCGTTTAAGTGAAACGCCACGCTTCCTTCTTGACTTATGATTTCGCAAGAGCTTTCATAGATCCTTGCAGTGCATGCAAGTACCCTTGCTTACACACGTAAGGCTGTACTTAGAAGGCAAGTACGAGGTAGCAAATGGCTCATTGTTTCCAGCTGTGTTTGGTTTTATACCACAGCCAGCACATAAAATCAGACAATGTGCACTGTTCAGCGCCAACTGTGCCTCATCTGGTGAAGCAACATAGCGTGTTTACTGCAGTTTGCGCCTTGGCGAAATGGAGCAACTTAATTTTCCAACTTCCTCACCAGCCTGCTCGAACTTTATCGATTTCGGCAGCAGTAGGTGATCCAACTCGGCACCTTCAAATTCGCCAAGGCCGAAAGTGACGGTCCCTGGTTCAGTGGGAAACGATAGTTTGTTGCAGCTTGTGTTAGGAAGCCTCATGTTGCGGCACATGTATTCCGCACTGCCTTCATTCTGGGGCTCCACTTCTGCCGTGTCAGTGTTAACGGCAGCGGTAAAGCCAGATTTTGTTCGAAGCTGTTTTTCTAATAGTTGTTCACTTTTCTTTAGGCTGCTGCTGCTGCTTTACAGTCATCCTTTTTTTTGGGGGGGGGGGGGGGCTCATTTTTTTCCCACAGGTTTCTCTCCTTTCTTCTGGCTGGCATTTTTCTGGCATACTGGAAGACTGTAGGAACAGCGTCCTCTGTTATGCTGATCGCGTAGAATTTCAACTGCCTCACCATTGACGACATGAAGATTCGTTCTCTGTGAAAACGTGGCCTCGAAGTGCCGTGCACGCACAAACGACGTAGTCGTTCGTTAGTTTCTTGTCACCTTTTCTTTATATTACGGGCCCGCATCTCCCGTCGAAGTGCGTATACTTGAGAGCTCGAAACGGGGACAACCTTTCCGGACACGACTTGTACCCACTTCAGCAGCCCGGCACAAAACACGTACCTACTTTTGCTGGCCCGGTAAAAGCGCGCCGCTACCCGGGATCGTGGACATGGTGCGCGTCCAGGAGTCACATGAACACAGCTGCACGTTTAGAGCCACGCAAAACATGCTCGAGTGACAGCTTGCGCACAGAGTCAAATGCACGGGGCTGGCTGTCGCAGTGAGGCTCCTGCGCGCTCCCGACGACGGCTGCACCCCTAGCGGCGTAAAAAAATGACATTTCAGTTTTGCGTGCCTCTTTCCCATTGCTCGCATATGGCGTCCGTCACACTGCCCCTCCTAGCCACCATAGCTGAACCAAAATACGTCCGCCATCTTGGATCCAATGAAAGAAGATTGATCAATGACAATTGTTGCTGCTGTGGCTCCCGCTGCTTTCGTTCTGTCTACTATATAGTGTCGGAGAGCGTGCACTAAAGCCGCGCAACGTTGTGCACGGCAACAGTGACGTGAGTTGGTCCACTTCTTGAGGCAGGTACTTTGAAGTGCGCCAATACGACGAGGCCCGCTAAAACGTGATCTTATTTCAAAATAAGTTTCTCCGGGACACCAAAGAGGAGTGCTTCGGAAATTTCGATCACCTGGGGTTCTTTAACGTGCGCCCAAATTTGAGCACACGCGTTTACAGCATTTTCGCCTCGATCCAAAATGCAGTCACAGCAGCTCAGATTCGATCCTGGGACCTGCGGTTCCGTAGCCTAGTACCTTAGCCATTAGATCACCGCGGCAGGGCCATCATACTACTGTGAAAAAGAAAACGCATCGTTGGCAAGCAACATCGCCTCCGCTTGGGTACTGGGTCCTGGGCTTCACTCGCTCGGCTCGTGCTGATCATCGCCGGCATCTGCTTGACCGTTGCTCTTTCCCCATCGTGTTTCATCGTAGGACCACCGTCGCAACAGTCGCCAATAAACCCTTATTCAATTGGTGGAGGGTGCTGACATTCCTCGTCGCCTGAACCTGGGTGCTCCCATTCGCCGTCGCCTAAACCTGGAGCTGCGCAACCGAACGCTACCTCCCATCATGGCTACAGACAACGTGCAACCTGGCTCTTCTACTCCATCCCCCAGCAAACCCGGCGTTCTTCGTTTGCGAGAGCCCAAGGTCTTTAGCGGAGCTGACGAGACCGACGTTGAAGACTGGTTCGCTAAGTACGAACTGGTGAGCGAAAACAACAAGTGGGATGACGCGGACAAATTGACCAACGTCATTTTTTACCCTACTGACGTGGCCGAAATGTGGTATAACAACCACAAAAACGACATTACGACGTGGTCCATCTTTAAAACGTTGTTTGCTGACGTTTTTGGCCGACCCGCTGTCCGCAAGTCCAGAGCCGAACAACGCTTGCGGACTCGCGCACAAAAGCCAACGGAATCTTTCATTAGCTACATCGAAGACATTATTGGTCTTTGACCCCGTGTGAACACCACCGTGCCCGAGTCTGAGAAGATTCAACACATCCTCAAAGGGATAAATGACGGTTGTAGTGGAGCATACGCACTAACGTGTATGCGCCTTCCAAAGAGAAGGAAAAACCCCGTGCTCTGATTGCACGAGAACCTAGGCCGCCTTTGCGAGGCTTGTCGTACGGCCATTTTTCGTTGCGACATCGTTGCGACTTCTCCATTTCAATAAACGTCATCACATTTGGTGGAGGTGCTGGGTAGGCTGGGATGGGCTGGTTGGCGACTGCGTCAGTCATGTTTTGCAGTGGTCTCTCGGGCAACTTGCGAGAGCGGAGCTCCAGGTCTGCTTGGGGATCTCAGCAGCTTGGGGATCTCAAAGCCCGAACACGGTGGCCATCCTCGTAAGCCTCTGCCAGAGCTTTGATGAATTGCGCCGTCAGCGTTCCATCGCCCGACAGAGTGTCCCACCGCCGGATTCGATCTCGGCCGTCGCACTCACAAATGCCAACGGTTGCCAAGAAAGTTTGTCACACCAGATCAAATACTTCATCAGGGAGGAAGTCGCCCGACAGCTCTCCCTGCTGCCGCATAGTGACGCGCCCACCGCAAGCCTGCCTTCGACACTGCAGCAGGCCATACGCACTGAAATTTGTGATGTCCTCCCTACAGTGCAGGCCCCTTACGCATGCACTTCAGCAGCACCTAATCTCTCAGCTGTCGGCTACGCACCACCTGCACCACCTTCACCTCTCAGCTACGCAGCTGTGGTCGCGCGGCCCCCACCGCATCCAGTCGCCTTATCAGCTCCACCTCCTCCGGCCTCGCCTCCAGTTTACAGGCCCTCACCTCGCTTTTTCCGTCGATCTAAGGAGTGGCGCACCCATGACAGCCGTCCTATCTGCTTCGCCTGTGGCATCGCTGGCCACATTGCACGCTTCTGCCGCCGTCGCCCCACACCTGCAAACGCATACTTCGGAACTGCTACCTACGTGCCGCAGCAGGCCAGCGCATCTGCATATGAACAGAGGCACTCAGACTCGGATCGCCGCCCATCGACTGCTCGTTTCCCATCCCCTCGTCGCCGATCGCCATCGCCTATGCGTCGTCGACCACCTCCTGAGGAGGGAAACTAATCAGTGCAGTTCCGGAGGCAAGAACTGCACCTTGTGCGCAATTCCCAAGGCCTCCGTTTTCGCCACAAAATGTTGTTGATGTCGATGTTGAGGGAGTCGCCACATTAGCGTTAATTGATACCGGGGCCGCCGTTTCTGTGATGGACGCCAAATTTTGTCGGAAACTGAAGAAAGTGACCACATCTCTCTGTGGCATGGTGCTGTCCACGGCTAGCGCGCAACGCATTCATCCCTCGGCTCTGTGTACGGCGCGCGTCGTCATCCAAGACGTTTTGTACGTCGTACAGTTGTTTGTTCTGCCATCTTGCTCTCATGACCTTATCCTCGGTTGGGATTTCTTATCACGTCATGAAGCTATCATCGATTGTTCCCGTGCCGAAATGTCCCTTGTGCCAACATATGAATTTCCACCACCCGACCAGTCGCCTCGGCTCTGCAAACTCATCGCTGACGACGACATCACCTTGCCCCCGGAAGCTTCGGTCCCTATAAGCCTTTCATGTGTGGCGCAACCTGACGCCACGGTGGTGTTTACGCCATCTCCTGTTTTTACTGAACGCAAGGGCATCGTTCTCCCATTTGCCGTTCTTACAATTGCGTCTGGTTTAACCGTAATGCTGGTTACCAACCACTGCAACTACCCCATTGGCTTACTTCGTGGTGAAACGTTGGGATATGTGCAACCTGTCGACCATATCGATGATATTATTCTTCCCCACGAAACGCCATGTCACATTGCCGCAATAACTGATGCGTCTGAGCCATCAAGTTTGTCACCCTTCGACAATGCTATTGACGCAGACCTTCCCCTCTCGCATCGCCGCCAACTTGTTGCTCTCCTTAACAAGTTTCGCTCTTCTTTCGACTTTCAAGAACCTGCTTTGGGCCGCACCACGACTATCACTCATACTATTGACACCGGCTCACATTCGCCTCTGCGACAGCGTCCTTACCGCGTTTCCGCCGAAGAGCGCCGCGTCATTACGGAGCAAGTAGACGACATGCTTAAACGTGGAGTGATACAGCCTTCTCAAAGCGCTTGGTCATCACCTGTGGTTCTCGTAAATAAAAAAGATGGCACCGTTCGATTTTGCCTGGACTATCGCCGCTTAAACAAGATTACGAAGAAAGATGTCTACCCGCTACCACGAATAGACGATGCTCTTGACTGTTTACAAGGCGCCGAGTACTTTACATCCTTGGATCTGCGTTCTGGGTATTGGCAGGTGCCAATGGCTGAATGTGATCGCCCTAAAACAGCCTTTGTAACGCCAGATGGCCTATATGAGTTCAAAGTGATGCCATTTGGGCTCTGCAACGCACCTGCCACATTTGAGCGCATGATCGATACCATCTTGCGTGCCCATAAGTGGAAAACTTGCTTGTGTTACCTGGACGACATCGTAGTCTTTTCGTCTGATTTCCCGACACATCTTGTTCGCCTCCACGAGATTCTGACGTGTCTAACTTCTGCGGGCCTACAACTTAACTCCAAGAAGTGCCATTTCGCAGCACGAAAACTAACCATCTTGGGACATGTCATCACAAGAGACGGTGTTCTTCCGGATCCCGAAAAGCTTCGGGCTGTCGCTGACTTCCCGTTGCCCACATCACTGAAAGCCCTAAGAAGTTTCATCGGTCTCTGCTCCTACTTTCGTCGCTTCGTGCGCAACTTCGCGTCCATCATCGCACCTCTCACGGGTCTGCTTTCCAACAGCAAAGGTATATCTGCATGGTCACCTGCATGTGACGACGCATTTCGCCAGCTGCGCTGCCTGCTGACCTCACCACCCATTCTTCGTCACTACGACCCCGCTGCTGGCACAGAAATTCACACCGATGCAAGTGGCATCGGTCTTGGTGCAGTTTTGGCACAACGGAAAGGCACCCAAGCCGAATACGTAGTCGCCTATGCAAGTCGCGCTCTCAAGAAGGCTGAATTGAATTACTCCGTGACAGAGAAGGAGTGTTTGGCCATAATCTGGGCCTTGACGAAGTTTCGCCCGTACCTTTACGGCCGCCCTTTCGACGTGGTCACAGACCACCACGCTCTATGTTGGCTGTCCACATTGAAAGACCCGTCCGGACGCCTGGGACGTTGGGCACTTCGATTGCAAGAATACGACATCCGTGTAGTATATCGTTCCGGTCGCAAGCATGCGGATGCCGATGTACTTTCGCGATCGCCATTAACCCCAGATGTGGCTTCTCTGTCACCACTTTTTACCACCTTGTCACCAATAGACACCACTGACATGCTTTCGGAGCAGCGTAAAGATGCATACCTTGCATTGTTACTCGACTACCTTACCGATCCGTCTGCTGTCCCTTCCACGAGAGCGATACGCCGACAAGCAGCCCACTTTTCCGTGCGAGACAGCATTCTGTACTGCCGCAACTACATGCCTGGTGGTCGGAAGTGGCTCCTTGCTGTCCCAACTCATATGCGCTCTGACATCTGCATGAATTTCCATGCAGACCCTCAAAGTGCTCACGCAGGTGTCCTGAAAACCTATGAACGGCTGCGCCAACGATATTACTGGCGAGGAATGTATCGCTTTGTGCAGAAATACGTTCAGTCTTGCACCACTTGCCAACAGAACAAGACACCTCCGCGGCACCTTACTGGCATGTTACAGCCGCTCACGTGCCCGGCTCGCCCATTCGACCGCGTGGGTATAGACCTCTATGGCCCCCTCCCATATAGTCGCTCTGGAAACCGGTGGATTATTGTCGGCGTCGATCATCTGACACGCTACGCTGAGACTGCAGCTCTACCGGCAGCGACCGCCCATGAAGTTGCACTCTTCATTCTGCGCAGCTTCATTCTCCGCCATGGGGCTCCACGGGAATTACTCAGTGATAGGGGTCGAGTGTTCCTGTCGGAGGTCATCCAAGCTATTCTCGCTGAATGCAACATCATCCACCGGAAATCTACCGCATACCATCCACAGACGAATGGTCTCACTGAACGGTTCAACCGCACACTTGGCGACATGCTGAGGATGTACACCTCCTCCGACCACACTAACTGGGACGCTGTCTTGCCTTTTGTTACCTTCGCTTACAACACCGCGACGCAAGCGACTACCGGTTTTTCGCCGTTCTTTCTGTTGTACGGCCGCGAACCATCCCACCCCCTCGACACCATACTCCCGTACCGCCCTGATGCATCGGAGTGCTCCCCGCTTTCGGAAGTCGCCAGATACGCTGAAGACTGCCGTCAGTTGGCTCGGTCTATGACAAGTGAGGCTCAAGGTCTACAAAAAACCCGACATGATGACGCTCATCACATAGCGCCTACGTTTCGTACTGGCTCCCTCGTGTGGCTTTGGGTGCCCCCGCACGTTCCTGGCCTGTCTTCTAAACTTCTGGCCCGGTACCATGGTCCATACCGTGTCATTGATGCAACCTCGCCGGTGAATTACGTCATCGAGCCCCTAACACAATCGCCAGATTTGCGCCGTCGAGGACGCGAGACTGTACACGTCGACCGTCTCAAGCCCTACTACGACCCCCTCATTGTGCCTACTCCCTGAGTCGCCAGGATGGCTACTCTTCAACCCGGGGGGTATTGTAGTGGAGCATACGCACTAACGCGTATGCGCCTTCCAAAGAGAAGGAAAAACCCCGTGCTCTGATTGCACGAGAACCTAGGCCGCCTTTGCGAGGCTTGTCGTACGGCCATTTTTCGTTGCGACATCGTTGCGACTTCTCCAGTTCAATAAACGTCATCACACGGTGCATATCAGCTGCTCCTGGCCCGTAATCCTGCCACCGTTGCGGAACTTGTGACTTTATGTCAAAGTTTCGACGAGTTGAGCAAGCAGCGTGCCCTGACTAAGCCATTTTCCTCACACGCCGACTCGCTCTCCAGTCTCACTTCCGTTCCCGATCACTCACCAGCCCTGCAAGAGATTAAAGACTTCGTGCGTGAAGAAGTAGCTCGGCAACTGTCGTTGATTCCCTTTACGCAGCAGCCGCCGTCCTCTCGTCTGCCCTCACCACTTCGCGACATTATTGCCGAAGAAGTAGCTCAGGCTGTTCCCGTCGCTGCCCACCAGCAGCCTGTGGCCATGCCTGTTCAACATGCGCCGGCTATGCAGCCCGTGGCCGCGCCTCTTATTTTATGCCCAGGTGGTACGCAGCAGACCCCGCCAGCAGCTTTTGCCACCCATGCCTGCAGTTGCTCCCCACTCTACCCCTCTTTCGACACCTTGGGCCACACCGCGAGTCAGCAATTCCTGGCGCTCTGCTGACAATCGACCGATCTGCTACGCCTGCGGTACTCCAGGACACGTGGCACGATATTGTCGTCGTCGCTTCCAATCGCAACACAACGCTACTTGGCCGTTACCGTATGACCCGCAGCCCACGCACCTACCTGCTCCCTATCCTTCACCGCAGTATGGCTACACTAATATTCCCGAGTCTAAGTCACCCCAGCCCCCAGCTCCGACTCACTCTTCCCGCTCGCCATCTCCTCGCAGGCGATCTCTGTCCCCAATGCGTCCCCGACCCGCTTCCTCGACCGGGAAAACTTAACGCCGTAGTTCCAGAGGCAAGAACTGCGCCGTCATCGAAATGCCCAAGTCCTCGCACTTCACCAGCTAACGTCGTCGCCATATCTGTCGATGGTGTTTCTACCTTTGCCCTCGTCGACACAGGTGGTGCCGTTTCTGTTATAGCCGCCCAGCTCTGCCGCTCCCTACGCAAAGTGACCACGCCTCTCTCTGGACTATCGCTTCGTACAGCTAGCGCACAACCAGTTCGACCTCTCGGCACCTGTACGGCCCGCATATTCATCCAAGGCTCTATGTACGTTGTCGAGTTCATCGTCCTTTCGGTGTGCTCGCATGACGTTATCCTCGGGTGGGACTTTCTGTCAAATCATCATGCCATCATCGACTGCGCACTCGCTGAAGTTCAATTTTTGCACCTGTGTGACGAACCTTTTGCATGAAACCCTTGAGCGGTCGCGAAAACTTCTCGTGCGTGAGGACACTGAAATTCCGCCAGCCTCTCTTGCCGTTGTCCCGGTTTGCTGAGATGACTATAACGATGCTACGGTAATGTTTACACCTTCCGACGTTTTCATGAGCCGCAGAGCCGTTTCTTTGCCTTTCGCTACAGTTGATGTCACTGCTGGCCGAAGCAATATTTTCGTCCACAACCCCCTTTCTGCACCGCTTACGCTACTTGCCGGCGAATGTCTCGGTCAAGTGGATTACCTTGATTCCTCTTCATTCCTTAACATGCCAGACGAATCGTGCAGTAGCGCCTCTACCGAACTTCATGCCCTTTCCGCACTGGAATGCTCGTCGAGTGACACCTTCTCGAGTTCCATCGCCGACACCTTAACTGCTCAAGAACACGCCGAGCTTCTTAATCTCCTCCAGCACTTCGCCAATTCATTCGACGTTCCTCAGCCGCAATTGGGTCGTACTTCGGCAGTGCACCACTACATTGACACCGGTTCGCACCAGCCATTGCGTCAAAGACCGTACCGTGTGTCTGCTGCAGAACGTCACGTCATTAACGACCAGGTTGAAGATATGCTATGTCGTCACGTTATTCAACCATCGCAGAGTCTTTGGGCATCTCCTGTCGTTCTAGTTCGAAAGAAGGATGGATCAATTCGATTTTGCGTCGACTACCGGCGATTAAACAAGGTGACGCGGAAAGACGTCTATTCATTACAGCGCATCGATGACGCCCTTGACAGCCTCCAAGGAGCCGAATTCTTCTCCTCCTTAGACTTACGATCTGGATACTGGCAGGTTCCTATGGCAGAAGCTGATCGCCAGAAAACTGCGTTCATTACACCAGATGGCCTGTACGAATTTAACGTAATGCCATTTGGGCATTGTAAAGCTCCTGCCACGTTTCAACGACTCATGGACAACACACTCCGTGGACTGAAGTGGTCTGTGTGTTTATGCTACCTCGACGACATTGTCATTTTTTCTCCCGATTTTCCTACACATCTGCTTCAGCTCCAACTGGTTCTGACGTGTTTAACCAAGGCTGGGCTCCAACTGAACCTCAAAAAGTGCCGCTTCGCTGCGCGAGAGCTGTCCATCTTAGGGCACATCGTGTCCAAGCATGGTGTTCTACCCGACCCTGCAAAACTGCGAGCAGTCGCCGAGTTCCTGAAACCTACTAGACTGAAAGAATTACGCAGTTTCATCGGACTATGCTCGTACTTCCGGCGCTTCGTTCGAAATTTTGCGTCGATCATGTCACCACTCACCAACCTCCTACGCGGTGACACAGACCATTCATCCTGGGCTCCTGACTGCAACGTCGCGTTCTTCACAATACTATCACTCTTTTCGAACAGAAAACCCCAGCAATTACAATATTTATTGAATTGAACCATCTTCAGCGAGTACTAGAGCTTCAAGTTGTCTACTTTTCTGAACTGGCACCTATAGCTCTAGGTCATTCCGCCTCCGAAGAGGGGTACAGCTGTGGTAAAGAAAATTTCTAAACCACGCTTCCACAGAATACATGGGATAATGGCCTTGAAAAAATAGATGCCCTCCCCCCCCCCCCCCTGTACGTCGTTCCTGACATGGGAGAAGACAAGTCTAGAAAAAATGAACATGAAACGCTTGCCAATAATTCGTGCACGAGTACTTGTAATGAAAGAAAGTACAAAAGCAGAGTGAAGTGTTACGCCTATTTATGTTTTAAAACCCGCAGGTCGCGGGATGGAATGCTGGCTGCGGCGGCTGCATTTTCGATGGAAGCGAAAATGTTGTAGGCCCGTGTGCTCAGATTTGGGTGCACGTTAAAGAACCCCTGGTGGTCGAAATTTTCGGAGCCCTGCACTATGGCGTCTCTCATAATCATGCGGTGGTTTTGGGACGTTAAACCCCACATGTCAATAAATTATTTATGTTTTAAGCGTCGGCTGTTCTTTAGCGATATGAACGTTAATCACTAATATAACAAGAATTGTAATCGACAAAATGTAATTCACTATCGAGCTCGCGCTACTGAGGCGTCGGCCCACTGACGACACGTGACGTAAGGAGCTTTCAGGCTTTGACGAAGTTTCTTTAGGTGGCATCGCTCCTGCGTAGTGAATACCCCACTGCGGAAAAAAAAACAGAAAAATATAGCGCAGTCATGAAATGACAAGAACGTGTGAATCAGCGCTGAGCGCAGGAATTTTGCGAGTGCTATATAATGCTAAAGAAGTGTGTTGCTTAATCTCAACTATCCCCGTAAAGTCACACGATTATGAACAGTACACTGGTGAAAGAAGCGTACAAGATAAACTCGACGGCCCAAATAAAGACGAGGACACAGAAAAATATGGGACAGGGATCTTGTCTTTATTTGCGCACGTTTACCTTGAATAAATATGAACCAACTCACCCAGCTGCAAGTTTCAGGGAAAAGTCGTACAAGTGGCGGCTCTGTGTGTGCCTTCCTTCTGCTCGTTCCCCCTCCTAAGCCATGAACTTCGAAAATGCCACCAACTATTCCCACAGCACGTGCTAGGCTTAAGCCTCACGTTGAATGCCTTAGTGTCTCGCAGTATCGTCATTCCGTACTCACCGCCTCAAAGGGAGAAATATGCCTGTTCAGGTGTTGACCACTTTTTTGTGCTAAACTTCCTCTTTCGGCACTTTTGATCTTGGACGTGTGACAGCGGTTAGCAGCAGGACAAGCTGACATTAAAGCACAGGATGTATATCATGCACGTACACGTTTCCTTGCAATTCTTTTTTTTTATTCTAGTCAGAAGAACCTGTCACTCGACAGTAGTCGGTAATACCTCTAGAATTCAGCGGCAGTACCTCCTCAAAGGCGGATGCACACAAGGCAGCTCCAATGGTCTAGCATGTACTCCAGACTGACATCATGAGTCGCATGGCCGATGACCCCACGTGCAGTTAACATTGCCGAGAGCAAGAGCAGGACTATTTCTTTAGTCATCGAGGTGATGAGCTGCCACGCTTCCGAGCGCGGCTTCGCCTACCTTCCTGAGTTGTATCCGACAGCAGTTTCCTATACCATCACCCTCCGCCCACCCTTCCCCCACCTTGGTGTTGGTAACTGACTTTTGGCTTTCGCACGTAACTCATCACCACATGCTAATGTACCAAATAGACATATTCGCGCTTCGCTTGACCCCTTTTATGTGAAACAAGGCTTCCAATGGTAAATCCGAAATGACGTTCTTTTTTTACTGTTTTAAAGGGACACTAAAGGCGAATAACAATTTACGTCAGAGTGAAATTTCAATGTATGACAACATCTAAAACGACAGTGTTATAAGAGACAGTGCCCTACTTAGCGAGAAATTCATGTAAATGCTCAAGAGCACATGCACCGCTGTAGGTTGTTTTTAAAATGATCCCGTTGACATCAGACGGACCACCTACAAATAATCACTACTAAATGATCTAACTGTCTTGAATAAAAAAACCTTCCGTGCATTAAGAGACGCAATAAAATGTTGCTTGTTGGTTTCTGTTTGATTCATGGAAAAAAGAACCGCCAAACGTTACTATGGGGAATGGCGCGAGTGGTTCAAAAATTTGATTTTCACGTGGTTACACGGAACGTGTGGGGCCGTCTAGCGGTGCGCAGCTGAAACAAAAACGTCTGCAATCTCGAAGCCAATGGCGGGAAATTGATCAATGACCGTTTTTGCTGTTGTGGCCCCCACTGCTTTCGGTTTGCTGCTACTAGCACAGTAAAGCCGGCCCACGTTGTGCATGGCAAAAGTGACGTGAGATGGTCTGGTCGGTCCGCTTCTTGAGGTTGGCAATTTGAAGTATGCTAACCCAATGCGGAGCACTCAAAAGTGATTTTATTTCAAAATGGGCCCTTCATTAGCACAAAAGTAACACTACGAAGTTTCTGCACCGCCATTTCAACAATCAACGTCGAATTAATAGTTGAGTTTAGTGTCCCCTTAAGCTGATTCATTTTGGTTGGCGTGTGTTCTTCTCTTTGCCTTTGTTCAAGTCGCACTTCAGCCGGAAAATACATAGGTTAAAGGGGCCCTGAAATACTTTTTGGAGTAACCATTGAATTGATTCACTGGAAAAGCGTATTGGCTCACGAATTCAGCGCAGTAAAAATTCAGCGCAGTAAAAATAAAAAAATAAAATGCATCTTTTTTTATTTTGTGTGGTCGTATTTTTTATTTTGTCTATTTCTTGAAATATGAATTTGTTTTGAATTTTGCCGCAGCTATGTACGAGAAGACTGTGCTTTGTATGCGCTTCCTTTCTTGTGCCGAAGAAACACGCTCTTCCGTTTACTGTTACCAGGTGTGCATCTTTTGTGCAGCGCAGGGCCAACTATAATGCTTTCATTTTATTTTAATATTTTGCGATTGTTTTTTTTGCAGTATTGCCAATTTTATATGTATATGTGCATATGATTTTGACCTATTGCCTCCTTAATCAACGCACCCTATTTGGCCTGAAATGTATTTTGAAATAAATAAATAAAATAAATAAAACATGAATAAACACGACACGCTGTACCTCTTGGTAGAATATCGACAGCCGACATTCTGTTCGCCGCTATCATCTACAGCGTGCCAAAATGACAAAAAAATATGTTTATTCTTGAAAAGCCGACTACTGGCTTCGTCAACCACCACGACCCTGTTATAATGTCGTCAATTTGCTGTTATAACTTTGTTACACATATAGTGGAGCTGAGACAGACTGACCCTTCTGTTTGCACCTGCACCATCGCACCCTTTGTGAATAACCAAGGCTCGTTTATGTGAACTTAGCTCCGCGTATAACAACTCGGAAATCTTTTGCTCCACAATTAAAGGTCGGCTCCCGTTGTGAGTCCTCTGCTAGCGATATAACTCGCGGTTTCTTCGAACTATTTCGAATGTTCTATCTCCCAAGGCTAATGTGGATGTTTCATCCGATCTGCCGCTCACCTGTAATGTTTGGCTGACATGCACGAATACAACCCGTTCTCGCGCAAAACGTTAAAAACACGATTACTATATTGCCTCTCTTGTTCACTTGTTTACCCTACTCCCTATTTCTACACTTTCGATTTCCACTAGTACTCATCTGAGTGTGTGACAGCATAATAATATCGAGGTATTTGCTTTTAAGAGAGCAACGGTCTGCGGAGCACCCACTCAGTGCAAGCCACGGCAAAGCGTGGTTGTATCCGGCGTTTTTATGTCAGGCCAAGTAAGAAATGAACGGAATGGCTTCGGTTTCAGGAATAAGAAAAGGCAGCTTCCTGGACGCGGCAGTGTACCATGGGGGTCACGCTTTCGCCGCGGTCGTGGTCAACTGCAAACAGCACATCACCGAGAGCGCGTTGGTCCACACTGATGACCCGTTGATTACCGAGCAAGTGGCCCTTGTCCTATCTATCCTGGATGGCAAAAGATATATCATAGTGATCCGAGGTCGAAGCTTTCGAGTGCGACTGAGCAGTTTCATTTTAGTTTCACGTCTGTTCGGCTCGTTCGTTTCATGCAAGTGGAACTTAAGCTTGTGAAATACATAGTTTCAAATGCACTTGAACAGTACTCGTGCACGGATTGATATATGGTGTGCATGATAGACGGTACATATAACGCAGCTCGAAGGAGCTCGTGCAACCTTGTGGTATAAGGAGAGTGAGTGGCAGAACATACGGAGAAGGAATGCTCCTTCCGGTCGCCAACGTGCCGGCCTCTATAATTTACCATGTGCACACCGTGGCACTGCTAGGCTCCCCCGCTTTTGCATGCCAACCAAAACGGGTCACCGGTGCACACTATGCTTATATTGCGGCGCGAGCAGGCGGCGCTCTTGTTGGGCGACTTTAGTGTGGCACGCATGCTTTGTGAATAAGAGGCACGATCTAGCTATGAGTTTGCGCGTTATAGGAGCGTTCGTAGACACGATAACATCGACGCAATATCCTAAAAAGTTGCCTTCGTGCTGTTTCTCACGACAAGAAAATTAAAGAACCACACACAGGCATGTCTTCATGCAACATTAAAACAATGTCTTAAAATTTCGTTGTTTCGCCATGAGCAGGAAATACTGCATGTCGCCATTGTGCGTGGTATATAGACTTTCGTAGAACCTATTGGCATGAAAGGACGCACCAGTTTGTGCAATTTTCGTCGATGGCAGCTCGCGGGTCGTCGGAACGATATTAATACTAAATAAACTGATTCCATGTCGCAAAAACTGGACAGTGACTGTTACTTTTTGTTTGTTTGTTTTTGTCGCGCTGTCTACGCTTTCATGCGGGTATATTATTTATCATGTTGCGAACACAGGTAAAGCGCAAAATTGTAGCTGGATCCTGTTCCATACAAAGCATAGAGAGAAAGAGGGAGAGAGAGAGAGATATGGTATGAAGAAAAGCAGGGAGGTTAACCAGAAGGCAAGTGACTGGTTTGCTGTCTTGCGCTGCGGAAGGCGAAATAGGAGACAGAAAAGTAAGGAAAAGAGAATGAGAGAAAGAGAGGAGGACGGAAGCGAAAACACACTAACACACTTAAACGTCACAAAAGTTCGACGAGGCGGGTCAATCGCAGAAACTTCGGAAGGGCTGTCGTAGGTTTTTGCCGTGAAGCTCGATCTTTGTGGTATTCCAAAATTAATTTTTCGGAGAGAGACTGATCGTCGAGGCGTGCAAACACGGCTGACAGGGACTGTCTCTGACAGTTGTACTGAGGGCAGTGACACAATATACGTTTGATGGTTTCGTCAGCGCCGCAATGATCACACGAAGCACTCTCTGCCCATCTGATGCGGCAAGCAAATGCGTTCGTAAAAGACAGCCCAAGCCACATGAGACGAAGAACTGTTGTCTCAGATCTGGACTTCGAATCCAAATTTCTTCCCACTGTCCCTTCAACGGCAACGACAACCACCATGCACATGATAGCCCAGACCCTATACGCATTCGCGCGATTTCCTCGCGACTAGATTTGCTGTGGCGGAGGCCCATCCGTCGGCGCCTCTTGTCGCGTCGCGTGTTTCTGGGAAACTAGAAAAGTTCACTGGTCGCATGGAAGCCAGCGTGGCGATTTCTGGCAACATGGCTGCGCCCCTGGTCCTCACTTCGGTTGCAATTAATGTGCTCTCGATGCTTGTTATTCGCGCGTACTTCAAGGGGGCGAGGTATTGACTACAATTTTTTACATTCTCAACTCACGCGGAGATCCGGAGAGAGCAGCCGTATTTTCATGTAAATCTCGTTATCGAAGGTTTGTTTTGATGTCTCGACGGTAGCTTGTGACAATTAGATTGCTTGCTACAATGCAAAATTGTCATAGGAAGTGCGTCGTAGCCGTCGCATAGCGTTTACGCTTCTAGGCAGCCTGTTGTGGTTTAACCATAGATGGAGAAAAACGAAGGTCTCGAAATGCTGCTGTGGCTTCCTTAGGCCCAACAACACAGTAATAATATTTGCATGTTGTCATCGACCAACTTTTAAACTTCTATGTGCAATTTACATGTACGCACGGTTTTTCGTCAAGATATAGGTGGACGGTAAAGAACGCCGCTTGCCAAATTTAGTTCGCTGTAACACTCTACGAAATGCCTCAGGCACACTGCTACTGGAAGACAAATCAATATTACTAATAGTGAACGACCACGGAATAAAAAAGAAAACAAAAATGAACATACAGGCCCTAACCCTAATACAGGTTACAGGCCCTAACCAGGGGCCTGTAAGGTACCTGTAAATAAAAAAATAAATACGTCAGCCTTACCTTTTTAAAACGATATGAAATGGATCTTGCTGATTTATAACTAAGCTCTGTGTCAGCAATAGCACTTCATACGAGGTTCAAAGATGAGACAAACATGGACAGCGACGCAAATGTCTGTCTCATATTTGTTCCTCGTGTCAAGTTTTGCTGCCGAAACAAACACTTGGAATTGACTTGCGATGTAATAAATGACTCTAACTAACTACACGCTTTAATTTCATGATGAATTAAGTTGGGCACTGAGATGTAATGGTACGCAGGCATTACGTTAAAGCTTTACCGTCCTTTTGGTTCGGTGCCTTATTCCATAAAAAAATTTCCCGTCACTCGCAAATTCTGACAGTTGACACGACGATATACCTGCAATAAGGACTCAAGCCATTGTATGCACAGAAAAGACAATTCTGTTTATTGGTAGCTCACGTTATTAGGTACTTGAACACGGTTATTCTAGGGCTATCGTGTTACTCGGAAGGTGTGTAGAGGAGTCAGTCAGTGGTTTCTGAAGCTGTTGCATTGTCGTACATCCTCTTGCGCAGTTTCCATGCGCGCCGAGATTTCCAATCTTTAGAAGGTGGTAGAGCACTTCAATCTAATTGTCTTCCCTGTGGTATGCAGTACTGAAACCAAATGAACAATCGTAGGACAAGTGGTACTTGAGCAATTTCAGCTGTCAGGCGAACGGAAAACCAAGCTCTGCGTGGAAGCACAACACAGTCACGCTCTCCAAGAAACTGAGGTCACAAGGCTTGATGTATGTTGACCAACCGTAACGGAAGATAAGTGGCTGGACACAGGACACAGTCGTGGAACAAGGTGATCACGTCGAGTGCTTCGCTGTCTCGGACAAGCTTATTCACCTGGTCACTGGGTATCCGCAAAACTAGAGCTAGCAACACAGAAAACAATGTAGGCCAAACACTTCCAGTTGTTCCAGGATCCAGTTCTTTGAAGACTAATTTTTCGCGTGCACGTCAAGTCCAACACGGCTTTATTCACTGGTGCACCCTCCGAAACACCCAACGGCGACGCGGCCGGCAGAGCCGAGTGTGCCGCAGGAGTTGGTTTGGAGGGATTGGATCGTTGCCGCAGCGGTCGCCTGTTTTGGGGCCGAAGCGGCAGTGGCAGTAGTAATGGTACTTGAGGAATCTAAGCTTGCCCACGAACTCACAGCCCAAGTTGGCCTGGAAGCAAAACACGAGCTCTTCTTGCACGCGGTCCATACTGAAAGGCTGGACATTCAGGAAGGCCCTGTCGATTGGTGTCGCGTCTATGGGACACTCAGCGTGAGGGTGGGTTGAGGTCTCGTTGCTTCCGTGTCCCAGGCATTGCTCCTCGTGGACGAAGACTCGGGTGCGGGAACACTCATCGCACACGATGTGCTGACACGGCAGTGGCCGTGCGAAGCCGGGTACCGTAAAGCAGAATACGCAGATGTTGTCGGGCTCGATTGGGTCAGCGAACGCGACCTCTCGCATTCTGTGGAAGGAACCGGGAAATCCTGTAAGAACGATAACATAGCCTTCCTGTGGCTCCGAGGACGAGTCGGAAGACGCCGGAGATTCCCTTCCGCTGCGTGTCTGAGCCATGATCGAATCGGTTTGCTTGTCGCGGCGGTGAAAAAATTGAGCCCTCAAAGCGATGCTCGCAAGTCGGACCTCGTGCAGTGCTTGTTGACGACGACTGGTCCGTTCAGGTGCGTTTTTGTGAGTGGGAATTTGGTGGTAGTGGTTAGAAGAGGGAAAAGGCACCTAATTTCTGCAACCCAGTCGGGAGCACGGCGCAGTGCCTGCGGGGAAGGGAAAAAGGAGAAAAGTGGAAAGAAGAGGAAAGATTAATTGAGCAGTGGAACGGTCGTCATCAACAGAAGCAGCAGTCCAGAAGCAAGGATAGGGGTGGCAAGGGCCCCATCCTCAGCGGTAGGCCACGATTCCCGTCTCGTCCAGGAACTCCACCAGGCTCCGGAGTGCTGGTAGATGGGGACGAGATGGGAACAGTAGGTGCTCTAGGGTGGTGTCAGGAAGGCCATGTCTCCGGTAGGCTGTGGTGACCCTCGAGCGTTCCTGGGCCAAGGCAGGGCAGGCACAGAGGAGGTGCTCGAGGGTCTCGGGGTCGCCGCAGCGGCTGCAGGCTGGGGAGGCGCTGCATCCCTTGAGGTAGTGGCGGGCCGCAGTCCACACGCATCCGGTCCGCAGCCGCAGCAGGTTGGCTCGTTCCCTCCTGGTTAGTCCTGCCTCAGGAAAACGCCTGGGTCCCCACCCATTGGCCACCCTCTGGTCTGGGTGGACTGAGGCAAGAAGCTTCTTGATACGGGCCTGCAAGTAGTCTCTAACCGCCACGGCTTGGGTGATGGGGGTTCCCAGCTGATGTGCTGCCTTGGCCAGCGTGTCCGCCTCCTCGTTGCCAGCTATGCCCACGTGAGAGGGCAGCCAGTGGAAGGAGACGGACGTCCCGGCTGCTGCTAGGGCCCGGTACTTGGTTGCCAGGAGACTCCCCGTGAGCCCGGCACGGCGATGGTTGGCCAGTGTCTTCAGGGCTGCCTTGCTGTCACACAGGACTGCGACCGCTTGAGCGGGAACGTCCTCGGCCAGCAGGTCAGCCACCAGCTGTAGCCCTGCCAGCTCCGCAGCCGTCGAGCTCGCCGGGAAGGGCAGTCGGTACTGCCTGCTGATGGCCCGGGATGGGATGACGCAGGCGGCCGCCGCTGAACCGTCTGGCATGACGGATCTGTCAGTGAAGACCTGGAGCCGCCCTGCCAGTTGCTGCTGGAGCTTGGAGACGGCGGCCTGTTGCAGTGCTGCAGCAGGTGTTCGGCGCTTGGTTACCCCGTCCAGGTGCAGGTGGACCTCAGGCGGCTGGTGGTGGGGTGGTGGAGGGGCCACCGGGACTGGCGGGTCCGGGATCATCCGGTGGTAGAGTGCACAGAGACCACCCATCCGTGACCTCGGCTGGCTGCGAAGTCGCTCCAGGAGGGTTCTGCCGTCGGCAGCACGGCGTAGGCGGTCTACGTGCCCCAGAGCACGCTGGAGCATGTGCAGAGACAGGGGCCACTCTCCAGCCTCGGCCAGGGTCGCTGCCACGGGGGAGTACCTGGGGAGCCCCAGGATGGCCCTCACTGCTCTTCTGTGATGTCCCTCCAGGTCCAGTCTCCTGGCAGGCGTCAGGTCCACCAGTGGAAAGGCGTACAGCAGGACTAAGGACGCTGAAGCCTGGTTGAGTCGAAGCGCCAGCTTGGTTGAGCAGCCGTGTCCACGCTGCTGTAGCTTGCTGATGGCTCCCTGGACTCGCCGTACTTGTGTGCAGGCGACCTTGGCAGCTGGGACCCAGGTGAGACGGTGGTCGATGGTGAGCCCCAGGTACTTCACTGTCAGCTTCCAAGGCAGGTTGCGGTTGCCCACTCTCAGCTGCTTCACGTAGCGCCGTGCTGCGGCCAGCGGGTGGATCAGCATGGCCTCGGTCTTGGTTGTGGAGACCTTGAGTCCGATGCCACTCAGGTAGGTGGACACCGCATCCATGGCCGCCTGCAGTGACGTCCTGATAGCTGGAATGGACCGCCTCGGTCCCCGGGCCCAGAGTGCCACGTCGTCGGCGTAGACAGAGCAGCGGGCCGCGAACCTGGTGCCTGTCGGAAGAGAAGCGGGGAGTCCTGCCATCGCCAGGTTGAACAGGAAGGGGCTCAGCACGGAGCCCTGTGGTACACCTGCGGTGATGTCTCTGGGTTTGCTGGTCTCCTTGCCAACTCGAACCCGGAAGGTCCTGCCGGTCAGGAAGGCAGTCACGAAGCTGCGGAGGCACCCGTGAACGCCAAGTCGGTCCAGAGACGTCTCGACGACCTCGTGTGGGAGACTGTCAAAGGCACTCTCCACGTCTAGCAGGAGCAGCATGGCCACGTCACCACAGCTCTTGGTATCCTCAAGGGTGGCGACGACGTCGGAAATGGAATCAGCTGCGCACCGGTGGCGCCTGAAGCCAGTCAGTTGTTCCGGGAAGAACTCGAGTTGGCCAGCAATCCACTCAAGTCGCTCCAAGGCCACCTTCTCCAGCACCTTGCAGGGTGCCGAGGTGAGAGAGACTGGCCTGTACGAGGAGAGGGCCATGGCTTTCTTCCGGGGCTTCAGGATCGGGGCGACAACCGCAGTGCGCCATGACTCCGGTAGGACCCCACTGCTCCAGACGTCGTTGTAGTACTCGAGCAGGTGCTGGCGGCCAGCTCCATCCAGGTTACGGAGCATCTGGAAGGTGACACCATCAGCTCCCGGGGCACTTCGTCTTTTCGATCCTGCAAGGACAGCCTCCAACTCGTGTTTCCTTATGGTTTCGCAGCACAGCTCTTGTACTTCTGCAGCTGTCCACCCAGGATGGTGGCAAGTGTAAGGATACTGCAGCGAAGCAAGGGGAGGTGCAGCAGGCAGCTGGGCAATGTCCCTCACAGAAAACTGGTCGGCCAGCTGTTCTGCCAGGTCCGCTGCTTGGATGGAAAGGTTGACGGCCAGGGACATCACTTGGTTGAACGGCCGTGGCACCATCAGCAGGCACTTCAGCAGGCGCCAGGCCTTGGTGCCATCCCGTGATCGGCCGATGGAGGCGCCAACGCCCACCCAGCCCTGCTTCCTGCGCGCTCGGGCGTGGCGTCTGCAGGCAGCGTCGACCTTCCGGAACACTTTCCAGAGCTCTGGTTGTCCCTTCTTCAGAGCCTGGCGTTCTGCCCGCCTCCGTGCTGCTCTCAAGGCTAGGTGCCGGATGTCTGGATCAGGCTGCCCTTGCTGCGCCTTAACAGCGACGGTTGCAGCCCGGGCACTGTCAGCCACCAGCTGCATGAGGTCCTTGCCACCGGTGGCCTGCCTGAGCAGCTGCCGGTATACCCGCCAGTCAACCACACGGTACTCTCGATCCCTGGAGGGATTGCCGCGGTAAGGGGTGAGAAGGATGGGCAGGTGGTCCGAACCCCAGGTGTCCGGGAACGGTGTCCAGGCATACCGGCAACCCTCCGTAGCCACGCTGAGGTCTATGGCTGTGGTGGTGCTGTTGGCTCCGTGACGTAGGTAGGTGACGGCCTCTGTGTTCCCGATCACCAGGCCCAGCTGCAAGAGGACATCTCGCACCTCTCGCTTTCGTACATCGGTCCTGCGGCCGCCCCAAGCTGGATGGTGAGCGTTGACGTCTCCACACAGCAGGAAGTCTTTCCCCAGTTGGTGCGCAAGCTGCCGAAGACATCCGGGGTCCCATGGTTTCTTGGGTCTGATGTAGACGCTGGCCACCGCGGTGTCAACACTGTCGAGGCGGACCCGGATGGCGCAGCACTCGAAGGGCCCTCCGGCCAGGTTGGCCACGAATACTTCCACCTGCAGCAGCTCCCGCTTGACGTAGATGGCACAGCGGGAAGGTCCTTGTGGGTGGTTGTCGTCCAGGCAAGGGGCAGCACTGCAGTCGGTCAGGGTGCAGCTGGTCCGGCTGCTGTAGCCGACGTAGCCTGGAAGTCGGAGCTGCTCTGCCTGGGCGTAGACCTCCTGGAGTGCAAGGACGTCATAGTCGTTGTGGAGCAGGTGTTGTGCGAGGTCGTCTCTCCGCGGTCCCAGCCAGTGGGCGTTCCACTGGAGGACGCTCGGGCGTCGGGGCTGACGCCCGAACGTCCTCCAGTGGAACGCCCACGTGCCCACGTGCCCGCGTGCCCGCCGTATGCTTTGGCTCTGTCCACGTGCCCGCCATATGCTTTGGCTCTGTCTGCCCTCTTTCTCCTTAGTTGTCACCGTGTTGGTCACGTGGCTGGCTATAGCCAACCAGGTGCTTTTCCAGGGACTCTCTCTTCCTTCGGTCTTCTCAGTCTCGCTGCCATGTCCAACAAAGGAAAATGTTTGTGAGGAAATGAGGGGGAGTAAAGAGGGGCCTCCTCACATTCAACATAGTATGAACGGTGTGGTAGCTTGTGCTAGTTAATATGGCATGAAAATAGTTATAGCGCGAGAGCAAAACGACGAAACAGAGACAAGAATGACACGAAGGACACGTGTCTTCTTAATCTGGCGGTTCCGCTCCGGCGGCACCCGCTCCGCATTTCTGTCGCTGTTTACTGACGTACTCGGCTTACTGCGCTAAGAGTATTGATATGAAATGTATTGCATCGAGAAAGCATACTTAACAATTGACAGCTAGTATTGTCTCCTAGTCTGAATCGGTATTACAAAGCGATCAAAACAGTGCAACAAAACCGGTGATTTTGCTGTAAAAGCTTCTGGTGTACTAGCGTGTGTGTGGCAATACTGTTCAACAAAAGCAAATAAAGTTTGCTGAGCCTCTTATTCAAGCACCATGCAAAGTTTCTTCGAAGCAATATGACCAATTAAGCAATTAAAATTTATGCAGGCTTCAATCAAGATGGGCAAAGCAATGTACCTTTATAAGCAATGAAACTTTTTTTTTACTTTTTGTATAGAAGAACGATAATACATGGGTTTCCAGGCTAATGTACTTCATGTCTTCGCGAAGTTCTTTTGTGTTGTGGCGAAAAGTTTATGATTATATTCAATTGAATTCCAGAATGTATGGCTCCACTTGTCCTGGCATTATCGACTCGGGGAAAAAAAACTATCGATGCTGAAACTCCAAAATTTTCAATATTCAAGCAGCAAGCCTTTCTCCGAGTTTCTATGAAGGGATAGCTGCCATAAGTTAATTAGAAGATTTGTATCACAGCAGTGAATTGAGCTCATTTTCGTGCTTGCCGGGTTTGTACAAATTTACTTTTATTTTTTCTCTCTAGCTAACTCACAACATTTATCGCAAACTGGTAGGACCATGTCATGTCTTGTAATTGCCAGTGCTCACTAACTTTACGGAGCAAAGCTTGAAATAAAAGATTTTCAGAAAATAAAGACTCTTGCGAAGATTTTTTGGCGGTGGCGCCATTTGTGAAAAAAGGAAAGAAACATGAAGTTGGTTCCGTGTCAGTTCCGGCGATTGTAAAAACGTGACACCGCTAAACGCGACTATGCCACTGAAACACGTGTGGGATATTTCTACAAACTCCAGTGTTTAGTCCAGTGGCTATATTAAGTCGCTACGTCTCCTATGCACATTGAAATTCAAACAAGGGTGCAAAAAAAAAAACAAAAAACCGAGGGGTTGACAGAAAGAAAGAAGGGAAGAAAGCGTGCCACATTCCCGACCGGGACAATAGGCTATTGTGAAGACAATTCCAGGACCTACTTGGTTGCTTGCCTTTATAGCCAGGAGACTAGCATCGTATTTAAAGTACACATAAATCTTGACCTTGGCTTCTATTTTCGAGACTGGCATTGCACTACCTGGTAGCTTGCCTTCCCTTCGAGGGTAGGTGACCGGTGTTTTGGAGTGTGTGCTCAACTACTTCGCGTGACACCGGTGGCAACGGACTTTTTCGAGAGACTAGAATGCGCATGGGAAGGCGCGGTGACTTGACGCCCGTTTTGTTTGTAGAAGGTCAAAAGGCCAAACAGCTTCTATAAACGTTGCACGGGGTGGCGACAGATGAGAAGTCAGAAGTATCTTGCATCGTCTGCAAATCATCCCGAAAAGTACCAAGCCCACAAGATTTTCTTACCTGTGCGTGACGGATCTCTGGAGGCCTAGGACCCCCAGTTTCGATTTCGGTGATCTCTATGTAGGCACTGTTCAAACTTGAAAAAAGGACCATTGACAAGTTTGTGGATAGATTGCGAGAAATTTTGTTTAAAACAAACGTGTTCTAATGATGCGCAGTAAGTATTTTGTAAGCAGTGAGTTAGCAAGCCATATTTCCCTGACTGCAGCGAAAACTGCGGATGGCTGCGTGAGCTCTAGCGATCCCGGTCGCGCGCAGCGATTCGAACGCCACGCGTCCCGACGCCTTCTGAAGTTTGTAAACATGATTTTCAGTGCATCGCCTTCCCTACAAAAGATGTATTTGCTGGCGCAATATTTACACTCGCGTAACGGTAACAAATCTGTTACGAATCATCACTGGATCCTCGAAAATCTTTGATTATACACTATTTGCGTGTTGTAGTGGGCGGCGACTGATCTAGCAGAAAGGTAGCAGGAATAAAGCTTGGAGAGTGCGAAATAGACAAAATGCGCACCATTTGCTCGTAGCAAAGCTCAACTTTAGCAAATAGCCTGTTTGGCGATGCAGGTCCTTTTATATGTTATTTTCTAGGCGCCAGTTTCACTGACCAAAGCCCATGACGTAGCTTATTTACTCACTCAGTATCGCCAACATCTGCTGCCATAAACACCTAGAAAATGAGACATTCGTAAGTTCAGTAGACGGGCTCAAGCGTGTCTCTTCGATGAACCTTTACAACAAGTGTTGACAGGTTGAAGCAATAAAAGTGTGAGTCGCCTATTCCTCCCGCGACCCCCCCCCCCCCCCTCCAACCATGACAAATGCGATTTCCCGGACCGGTTCTGCAATTTCCACTCGCTAAGGCAAGAGTCTCAAAAGGCTAGGGTGTTGTCGAGAAACTGAAGTTGGTAAAGGCACAAATGGTGAGGGAGAAGAAGGGGCGATTTCTAGTTCGCAAAAAAGTAATATTGAAAAACAAAAGGCTGTGCGTGAGTTTTCGCGATGGTCATTCTATATGTTGAAGCTATGATTACTCACATCGGTGAGGACTCATAAGGCAATTATTTCGTGTGGTCGCTTCGTATATACCACACAACTGTGTGGTGGATGTGGAACTTCATTGAAAAGTTCTGCAGTTTTATGTGCATGAACTGATCAGATTCTAACAGGTGAGCCATTGCCCGGCAAGTGCACAGGTGGTATGCGAAATTTCTACTGCATTCAAACTTTCAAGGTCTTTTATGCATTTGTCCAAGAGGAATCGAATGCCTAAGCAGCCAACTTTTCCTTCTCGGTCGCCTGTATTGATTGACTGATTGCCCTCACCGAAAGCTTTCTTCACCCCACGTGGTTTGCCAGTTTCTAGGAGATCTGCCGACCTTAGACCACGTGGCGATGGCACGTGATGACGTCATGATTTCAAACTTTTGGGTGATCCGTGACGTCAACCAATGATTATGTTTAGCACTCGTGAACACAGCGACGAGGACATTTCCCGCTTGATGAGGCCTCCAAATTTTCCCAACCATGTGTACTGTGCTGTTTATTCTGTAGAACTGCGCAATATAAAGGTTAACTTTTTACACTGAATCGAATACTGCCGAAGACAAATCAAAATCAATACCCACTTTTTGGATTAGAAATTCTAATGAGTATGTTACAAGTAGATTCGTTAAGGGTTCAAAGGGCCTGACTTGCATCTGCCTTACAAATTTTAGCTGCGGTGCCAGGGGAACTCGTATTGTAGGGAGCTTGAGCCGACGCAATGCAGTCTAGGTAGACAGCAATTTTTTTTTTATCAGAGGCGGCTGGGGAGGGCAGCAGCGCTGTCGTTGCCCCCCTTACTTCGGCTGCTTTCCTTTGTTTCTCGGCAGCGCCAAAGATGAGCTTGAAAGAATGCGAAAAATGGCAGGACTCATCCGGTGTCACAGCTTTTTTGCTGCCCTCCTATGAGCAAGATTGCCCATGGCGTCTCGAAGAGTTGGTGGCATGGCGGCCATGATGACGCCTATGCGAGCTATGCATATGGTGTACACATCTGACAGCGGCATGTACTGAATGTCTGCTTTTGATGCGTTACTGAGAAAAGCAGTTAATAAAACACATTTTCTTTCTTTTTTTTCTGAAACACAATATCACACGCCAAGCCACACTGATTCGCACGTGTTCAAGTTAGCGATGTTTCAAAACAAATACGTTGTACAAGTGGCAAGATTTACTGAAAACTGCCGGAAACACGTGCAGCAACAGCGCAATCTGACAACATATATGCAACCACTCGTGGCTTCCACTCGCAGCACACGTGATAGGCGCGTGCTATCCGAGTCCATAACAGAGAATAAGAGGCATGGCGTTTCCTCTTCGCACATCAACGAAAGCGTTGCCCGCCAAGCACCAGAAGACAAATGACCTTACTCAACTCGGCAAATTAGTGTGGCGCCCAGCCCCCACCCCTCCTAAAAAAAAGAATGCTGCGAAGGCTTTCACTTCAGCGTCCAACAAGGCGGCATATTTTTCTTTCCGTTCCTGGTACTAAACGGACATAAGCGCGCTTCGCTGGGCCATATTCGTGTGAACAAAGCTTCCGTACGGATTCGGAAATACCGTTATTTGCTGTTTAGAGCCGTTTCGTATGGTTTAGCGCGTCTTCTTTTTGTTGGTTTCCTGCGAGTAGCATATCGAATAAATATCTTGAATTGTGCCTGTACATGCGGAGGCAAGCTGTGCAAAAGAAAGAGAACTGCAGCAGTATATATATATATATATATATATATATATATATATATATATATATATATATTGTCACAGGTAATGGGTATGAGCCATCAACTGTAGGCGGAATTCCTTTGAAGTGAAGAAAGAAGAGGGCTTTTGCGTCCTGGTCTGAGGGCAAGCAAGACGTCGTTTCGTCGCTGTCTGTTATTACGTTCGCGGCACTGGTGGAGGTGCTGGGTAAATGCGCCTTGGCTGCAGATTTTCAGCTGACACACCAAGCTACTTGGAGACAGCTACAGCTACCACGGCAAGAAGCAGTCGCCGCCTGCGAGGACTATCTCCCGAGTACGGTCCCCTCTCTCAAGACGAGATGGCAACTTCTACTAACAACCAGGCGAGTCAAACCAACGACGCCTATTCTTTTCTCCCGCATGTTTTTCATGCGCCGCAAACACCACGCTCATTTCATGGAGATATTTATGAAGATGTTGACGACTGGCTTGACCACTTCAATCGAGTTGCCAACATCAACGAATGGGATGAAGCTCGCAAGCTGCGGAGAGTTTACTTTGCATTAGAAGACTCTGCCAAAACGTGGTATGAGAATCACGAGGGTTCCTTTGCGACTTGGCATGAGTTCAGCCGACAGTTTCGTGATGCGTACCGCAGCACTGAAAGGAAAGAAAGAGCGGAGCAGGCTATCTCGTCTCGTAACCAACGACCCAACGAGAGAGTTTCGATGTTTGTCGAGGACATGCTGCGACTCTTCAAGCGTGCTGACCCTGCAATGTCCGAGGAAAAGAAGGTGCGGCATTTAATGCGTGGGGTAAAAGAGCAGCTCTTCGCCGGACTCGTGCGCAATCCACCGACGACTGTGGCAGAGTTCATAAATGAGGCAACCACAATGGAGCGTACTCTCCAGTATAGGTCGTCACAGTATGAACGCCACGACGTGACCCCTGCTGCATGCTTTATCGGGGCTGACAGTGAGAGGCATGCCCTCGCTGAGTTCATAAGAAGCGTCGTGCGGGACGAGCTACGCCAACTCCAAGCAGCGGGACCCCAACCACCCGTAAGTGCTTTCACAGACTTAATCCGAAATGAGATCCGACAGGTGGTCACCCCACTCGCGCCAACAAGGCCTGAGGCCCCTGTACTGACTTATGCGGCGGCTCTGCGATCTCCTGCACCACATGGCCCTAATCCCACCATGGGGAGAATGGATCAGGCTAGCCATCGATTCCAGGGCACCTCTTCGACTCCACCACCCGCCTCAAGGTTTCCGAGTGCACCAACTTATCGTTCGTCTGGATCGCGGCAGAACGCCACAAAGGCCAGCGTGTGGCGTACGTCCGATAACCGACCACTCTGCTACCACTGTGGCGAAGCGGGTCATGTCTACCGTAACTGCCAGTACCGCCAACTTGGTCTCCGTGGCTTTCACCCTGATGCTCGGTGCCCGCGTTACGGTGAGCGTCCCCGCGACATTGAAGCGTACCTTACGGGCCAGCAAGCTCCTCGCCTTGGTCAACGCCCCATTTCAAGATCACCATCATCTCGCCGCCCCACGTCACCTAGCATTCCCTCGTCATCTTTTGCTCCTTTCAGAGGCCGGTCACCGAGTCCCCACAGGGGAAACTAGAAACTGCGGCTCCTGGGGGTGAAGCCGCGTCCAAACGAACTGTCAAAGAGCCTCCTTCGACGCAAAGATCCGACGAAGACCGTTCTGACTTTCCAGTCGTTTCCGAAAGTCATAAGACTGTTTCCGCCGACATCACCGTACACGTCGATAATCACGTCGTCACTGCCCTCGTCGACACCGGCGCCGATTATTCGGTTATGAGCAGCACCCTAGCATCCCAACTGAGGAAAGTAACTACCCCTTGGCAAGGACCACCGTTGCGCACGGCAGGGGGCCACCTCGTCACGCCTACTGGAATGTGCACAGCCCGTGTTCGAGTCCATGCTTCGACGTTCACAGGGTCTTTCCTCGTATTACCTGTGTGCTCCCGTCCACTCATTCTGGGGCTGGACTTTCTTCGCGAACACGGCGCAATTATTGACCTACGAGACTTGCAGGTGTCGTTCGAGGACCCGTTTCATCCTGAACCGGAAAACGCCCGCTCATCGAAGGCTGCCCTACGTGTATCCTCCGAATCTGTTACTCTGCCTCCCCGCAGCAGCCTTTTTATCAACGTTGAATGTGACCAAGACGTCCCCGATGCTGTAATTGCAGAAGGAAATTTGTCCCTACTTTTTGCACAGCAAATCTGCGTTGCCCGCGGTATTGTTCAGCCCAGCAGAAAGCAGGCTTGCCTATTCGTCACGAATTTCAGCGAGGAGTATCGCCATCTTACCAAACACACTGCGATCGCATACCTTGAGGATATTGCCGACGTCCCTGGTCCCTCAACATTATCTGCTCTTTCGTCGTGCGACGATTCCGCCATGACATTTGCAAGCACTCTGGACGTAAACCAGGGTCTACCGTCTGCACAACGGGAACGTCTTTTGAAGCTACTCGGCTCATTTCGGGACTGCTTCGCTACGACTTCGAAAGTTAACCAAACACCGCTTGCCAACATCGTATCATCACCGAGCCTACCGAGAGACCCATTCGACAGCATGCCTACAGGGTCTCGCAAAAAGAACAAGACGTTATACGCCAACAGGTCCAGCAGATGCTCAAGGACGATGTCATCCAGCCATCGACCAGTCCATGGGCGTCCCCTGTTGTGTTAGTCAAGAAAAAAGATGGTACTCTGCGATTTTGCGTCGACTACCGAAAGTTGAATAAGATCACGAAGAAAGACGTGTATCCTTTACCACGAATAGACGACTCGCTGGACCGCATTCGCAATGCTCGCTACTTTTCTTCCATGGATCTACGCAGCGGCTATTGGCAAATATCTGTTGATGAGCGCGACCGCGAAAAGACCGCCTTCATTACTCCTGATGGACTCTACGAGTTCAAGGTCCTTCCATTCGGCTTATGCTCGGCACCAGCTACTTTTCAAAGAATGATGGACACGGTTCTTTCTGGGCTAAAATGGCAATCGTGTCTTGTGTACCTTGACGATGTGGTCGTCTTCTCGGACACGTTTGAGCAGCACGTCCAGCGCTTACAGGCAGTTCTTCAGGCCATTCGAACAGCTGGACTTTCTCTCAAACCTGAGAAATGCCACTTTGCATTCGAGGAACTAAAATTTCTTGGTCACGTCGTCAGCCACGCCGGTATACACCCAGACCCTGAGAAAACGAAAGCTGTTGCCGCATTTCCTGTCCCAACGAACAAGCGCGACCTCCGCCGATTTCTGGGACTCTGCGCATATTACAGACGCTTCGTCAAAGGCTTTTCTAAAATCGCTGAACCGCTAAATGAACTTAGGAAAGACGGCGTACCGTTTGTTTGGGGTCATGATCAGCATCACGCCTTTGACACGCTACGAAACCATCTCCAAGCCCCACCTGTACTCGGTCACTTCGACGATAACGCTGCCACAGAGCTACACACGGATGCCAGCAACGTCGGACTTGGAGCTGTACTGGTTCAATGGCAAAATGGCGTAGAGCGCGTGATTGCCTATGCAAGTCGAACACTATCATCTGCAGAGAAAAACTACTCTGCAACAGAAAAAGAATGCTTAGCCGTTGTTTGGGCTATAACAAAGTTTCGCCCTTATTTATACGGTCGACCATTCAGGGTAGTTAGCGACCACCATTCTTTATGCTGGCTCGCCAACCTCAAAGACCCTTCCGGTCGTCTAGCACGCTGGAGCCTTCGGCTGCAAGAATTTGACGTTACAGTCATTCACAAGTCAGGACGCAAACACACTGACGCTGACTGTCTCTCGCGTGCACCAATTCGAAGTACGAACGCGGACGTTGAAGAGGACGATACATTCCTTTCCTCTGTGTCAGCAACCGACATGGCTCAACAACAACGTGACGACATGGAGCTAAGCCCGCTGATTGACTACCTCGAAGGCCGAAAACGCAGCCTTCCTCGAAACTTCGCACGTTCACTGGCCTCATTCTGCATCAGGGATGGAGTCCTCTATAAGAAAAATTTCGACCATACCCAGGCTACTTACCTACTGGTTGCGCCGACCTCGCTTCGGGACGATATTTTACATGCTTGTCACGACGAACCATCATCCGGACACCTTGGCTACACGCGCACATTGGAAAGAATTCGCCGCTCATACTACTGGCCCCGCCTCGCGAAGACAGTCAAGCAGTACGTCCGCACATGCCGCGACTGCCAACGCCGTAAGACTCCGCCTGTCCGACCAGCAGGACTATTACAGCCTATCGCCACGCCGAAGACACCATTCCATCAAATTGGCATTGACTTGCTCGGCTCATTTCCCACCTCTTCGTCTGGAAACCGGTGGATTGTGGTTGCCACCGATTATTTAACGCGTTACAGCGAAACAAAGGCCCTGCCCAAAGCTACCGCAGCCGAGGTTGCACAGTTTTTTGTCACCAGCATCGTACTTCGTCACGGAGCGCCAGCTGTGATAATTACTGATCGTGGTACAGCTTTCACCGCAGAGATGCTTCAAGAAGTGCTGAGACTAAGTGGTACACAACATCGGAAGACCACGGGTTATCACCCCCAAACAAATGGGCTCACTGAACGGTTGAACAAGACCATTGCAGATATGCTGTCAATGTATGTGGCCGTTGATCACAAGAACTGGGATGATATACTCCCTTACGTAACTTTTGCTTACAATACAGCAGTCCAAGAGAGTACAGGTTTCACCCCATTTCGCTTAGTTCATGGTCGAGAGGTCACCACAATGCTCGAGGCAATGCTCCTTCCCAACAACTTGAGCATGTTCAACACGGACGCTGCATTGTTCGCTCAACGCGCCGAGGAGGCCCGTCAACTCGCCCGATGCCGTATTCAGGCTCGCCAAACTGCCGACGCACACCGCTACAACCTTAAACACCGAGAGGTTACCTTCCAACCAGGCGATGAAGTTTGGGTGTGGACTCCCATCCGACAGCGTGGTCACTCTGAAAAGTTGCTTCGGCGCTACTTCGGCCCTTACAAAGTTCTGCGCCGACTAAGTGACGTTACGTATGAAGTTCTCCCTGAGGGCGCCTCAAGACGTTCCCGTCGGTTTCCACAAAGTGATGTGGTGCACGTGTCAAGACTCAAGCCATATTTCTCGCGTCATCCATCGAACGTGGACTAACTTACCATCCAATGACTATTTTTTGTCCCTTTGGTTTTTTTATTGTCTTGTGTACTTACTCCTTTCTTTATTGAGTACTTCTAGGACGCCAGCTCATTTTTTTTCTCCCTTACGACGGAGTCGTTGGGTTCCATGGTAGCATCTTTTCTTTCTCTTTTTTTTCTCATCGCTCATTACCAGCATCGAGCCGATGCTTTTCGAGGAGAGGGAGTAATGTCACAGGTAATGGGTATGAGCCATCAACTGTAGGCGGAATTCCTTTGAAGTGAAGAAAGAAGAGGGCTTTTGCGTCCTGGTCTGAGGGCAAGCAAGACGTCGTTTCGTCGCTGTCTGTTATTACGTTCGCGGCAATATATATATATATATATATATATATATATATATATATATATATATATATATATATATATATATATATATATATATATATATATATATATATATATATATATATATATATATATATATATATATATATATATATATTTATATATATATATACTGCCACACCTTGCCTCCGTATGTACAGGCACAATTCAAGATGTTTATTCGATACGCTACTCGCAGGAAACCAACAAAAACAACACATCTTGAACAATATGAAACGACTTCAAACAGCGAATAACGGTATTTTCGAATCCGTACGGAAGCTTTGTTCACACGAATATGGCCCAGCGAAGCGCGCTTATGTCCGTTTAGTACCAGGAAAGGAAAGAAAAATGTGCCGCCTTGTTGGACGCTGAAGTGAAAGCCTTCGCAGCATTCTTTTTTTTTTTAGGGGGGGTGGGGGCTGGGGGCCACACTAATTTGCCGAGTTCAGTAAGGTTATTTGTCTTCTGGTGCTTGGCGGGCAACGCTTTCGTTGATGTGCGAAGAGGAAACGCCATGCCGCTTATTCTCTGTTATGGACTCGGATAGCACGCGCCTATCACGTGTGCGGCGAGTGGAAGCCACGAGTGGTTGCATATATGTTGTCAGATTGCGCTGTTGCTGCACGTGTTTCCGGCAGTTTTCGTTCGCTATATTTTAGGGGCGAAGCTCTTTATAGCGGCACCCGTTCATCTCCCGTAGTATGTAGCAAGTATAACATTTTGACCTCCAAGGTGGTGCTGGTGAGAGACTTCTTCTGTGCGTTGTTGAACAATCTCAAAATAGTGCTCAATGTACATGTCAATGGCTGCTAATGGAGAATCAGAGACAGGAGTATTCGGCTTTTAGTTAACGCGCAAGCTGCGATCACCATTAGCAGCCATTGGCACGTACATTGAGCACGATCTGACAAGAAAGGGTTGCTAGGTTATACTCGCTGGGTGTAACCTCCTTAGCTTTAGAAAGGTTTAGCGAGCGTTGAGCCGCAGTGCCATGAATACAATGAACTTGTATATACCATGAATGAACTCGAGGTGGTTAAAAATGGGAAGTAGATACGAAGCGCAAGCCGTAAGAAAGTGTGCGTGTGCCACCTGTCGTTTAGTCCTTGAAATGTCCGCTGGATGGAGGTGCTTCTATATGGGGAATATATGATGAAAAGATGCGAGATGGTGGTAATCGGAGTGTTGAATAGATGGACGAATGGAGACATAGACAGATACATGGATGGACGCATTAACGGACGCAGGGGCGGCTGCATGGACGAACGCAGGGACGGATGCACAAACAGACGCACGCACGGATGGGCTGATGGACGCATGGACGGTCACACTGACGGACGCATGGACGGACGGAAGCAATAACGAATGAACGGACGAATTCTTCGCCCCACTCTCCATCATTTACTCCGTGGATATGCTGCCATTTTTTTTCTCGAAATCTGGGAACATGTACAACGTATTTGTTTCGAAATATTGCTAACTTGAACACGCGCGAACCAGTGTGGCTTGAGTGTGAAATTGTGTTTCAGTAAGAAAAAAAGACAGAAAATGTGTTTTATTCACTGTTTTTCTCAGCAACGCATTGAAAACAAAGACATTCAGTAGATGCCGCTACTTTGTGTAGATGTGTACCCCGTGTACATAGTTTGAATTCGCGTCATCATGGCCGCCATTGTATCAGCTGGCTGAGACGCCATGTGCAATCTTACTCACTTGCGGGCAGCAAAAAAGTTGTGACATCAGATTTGACCCACTCTTTCTCGCATTCCTTCAAGCTCATCTTCGGCGCTGCTGGGGAACAAAGGAAAGCAGCCGGAGTAAGGGGGGCACAAAAGAAAGCGGACACGCAACGACAGCGCTGCTGCCCTCATCAGGCGCCTCTGATAAGAAAAAAAAATGCTGTCTACCTTGAGTGCATCGCGTCACCGCAAGCTCCCTACAATATGAGTTCCCCTCGCACCGCAGCTAAACTTTGTAAGACAGATGCAAATCACGCCCTTTGAGCCTTTAACGAATCTACTTGTAACATACAAACTAGAATTTCTAATCCAATAAGTGGGTATTGATTCTGATTTGTCTTCGGCAGTATTCGATTCAGTGTGAAAGATTAACCTTTGCGCACTTCTACAAATTAAACAGCACACTACACATGGTTGGAAAAATTTGGAGGCCTCATCAAGCGGGAAATGTCCCCGTTGCTGTCTACACGAGTGCTAAACATAATCATTGGTTGACGTCACGGATCACTCAAAATTTTGAAATCATGACGTCATCACGTGCCATCGCCGCTTGGTCTAAGGTAGGCCGATCTCCTAGAAACTGACAAACCACTTGGGGTGAAGAAAGCTTTCGGTGGGGGCAATCAATCAATCAATACACTCGACTGAGATGGAAAAGATGGCTGCTTAGGCATTAGATTCATGTTAGACAAACGCACAAAGTACGTTGAAAGTTTGAATGCAGTAGAAATTTCTCATACCACCTGCGCACTTGCCGAGCTTTCGCAAACGCAACGGTGCACCTGTCAGAATCTGATCAGTTCATGCACATGGTACTGCAGAACTTTTCAATGAAGTTCCACTTCCACCACACAGTTGTGTGGTATATACGAAGCGACCACACGAAATGCTTGCCTTATGAGTCCTCACCGATGTGAGCAATCAGAGCTTCAACATATAGAATGACCATCGCGAAAACTCACGCACAGCCTTTTGCTTTTCAATATTACTTTTTTTTTTGCGAACATGAAATCGCCCCTTCTTTTCCCACCCCCTTTGTGCCTTTACCATCTTCAGTTTCTCGACAACACCCCAACCTTTTGAGACCCTTGGCTTAGCGAGTGGAAACTGCAGAACTGGTCCGAGAATCGCATTTGTCATGGTTGGGGGGCGGGGTCTTGGGAGGAATAGGCGACTCACACTTTTGTTACTTCAACCTGTCAGCACTTGTTGAAAAGGATAATCGGAGAGACACGCTTGAGCCCGTCTACTGAATTCACAATTTTCTCATTTTTTAGGTGTTTATCGCAGCCGATGTAGGCGATACTTAGTGAGTAAATAAGCTATGTCGTAGGCTATGTTCAGTGAAACTGGCCCCTAGAAAATAAGATATAACATGACCTGCATCAGCAAACAGACTATTTGCTAATGTTGAGTTTTGCTACAAGCAACGCGTTTTGCCTATTTTGCACACTCCAAGCTTTATTCCTGCTACCTCTCTGCTAGATCAGTCGCCGCCCACTACAACACGCAAATAGTGTATAATCAAGGATTTTCGAGGATCCAGTGATGATTCGTAACAGATTTGTTACCGTTATACGAGTGTAATTATTCCGCTAGCAAACACATCTTTTGTAGGGAGACGATGTACTGAAAATTATGTTTACAGACTTCAGAAGGCGTCGGGACATGTGACGTTAGATTTTCTGCGCGCGTCCGGGATCGCTAGAGCTCACGCAGCCATCCACAGTTTTCGCTGCAGTCAGGGAAATATGGCTTGCTAACTCACTGCTTACAAAATACTTACTGCGCATCATTAGAACACGTTTGTTTTAAACAAAATTCCTCGGAATCTATCCACAAACTTGTCAATGGTTCTTTTTCAAGTCTGAACAGTGCCTACATAGAGATCACCGAAATCGAAACGGGGTGGTCCTTGGCCTCCAAAGTTATCCGTCACGCACAGGTAAGAAAATCTCTTGGGCTTGGTATTTTTCGGGATGATTTGGAGACGATGCAAGATACTTCTGACTTCTCATCTGTTGCCACCCCGTGCAATGTTTATAGAAGCTGTTTGGCCTTGTGACCTTCTACAAACATGACGGGCGTCAAGTCACCACCGCTTCCCATGCACAGGCTAGTCTCTCGAAAAAGGTCCGTTGTTACACTATCGTTCAACCGGTGTCACGCGAAATAGTCGAGCGCACACTCCAAAACACCCGTTACCTCCCTTCGAAGAGAAAGCAGGCTACCAGGTAATGCTATGCCAGTCTCGAAAATAGAAGCGAACGTCAAGTTTTTTGTGTACTTTAAAACGATGCTAGTCTCCTGGCTATAAAGGCAAGCAACCAAGGAGGTCCTGGAATTCTCTTCACAATAGCCTAACCTCCCAGTCGGGAATCTGACACGCTTTCTTTCTTCCCTTGTTGCTTTCTGTCAACCCCTCGTTTTTCTTTCTGCAGCCCCGTTTGGTGTTTCAATGTGCATAGAAGACGTAGGGACTAAATATAGCCACTAGACTAAACACTGGAGTCTGTAGAAATATACACGTTTCGGTGGCATATTCGCGTTTAGCGGTGTCACTTTTTTTACAATCGCCGAAACTGACACGGAACAAACTTTATGTTTCTTTTTTTTTTCACAAATGGCGCCACCACCAAAAAATCTTCGCAAGATTATTTATTTTTTGGAAATCATTAATTTCAAGCTTTGCTTCGTAAAGTTCGTGAGCACTTGCAAATACAAGACATGACATGGTCCTACCAGTGTGCGATAATTGTTGTGAGTTAGGTAGATATAGCGAAAACATAAAAGTAAACTTGTACAACTTGGCAAGCAGAAAAATGAGCTCAATTCACTGCTGTGATAAAAATTTTTCAATTTTATTAGGACAGGTCTCTCTTCATGAAAATTCAAAGAAAGACTTGCTGCTTGAATATTGAAAATTTTGAAGTGTCATCATCGAAAGTTTTTTTTTTTCCCCTAGACAATAATGCCTGGACAAGTGTAGCTATAGACGGAATTCAATTGTATATAATCATAAACATTTCGTCACACCACCAAACAACTTCGCGAAGACATGAAGTACATTATCCTGGAATCCCGTGTATTATTGTTCTTCTACACAGAAAGTAAAAAAAAAATTTGATTGCTCATAAAGGTACATTGCTTTGCCCATCTTGATTAAAGCCTGCATCAATTTTAATTGCTATATTGGTCATATTGCTTCGTAGAAACTTTGCATAGTGCTTGATTAAGAGCTCAGAAAATTTTATTTGGTTTTGTTGAACAGTTTTGCCGCACACACGCCAGTACACGTGAGGCTTTTACAACAAAATCACTGGTTTTGTTTGCACTGTTTTGATCACTATGCAATGCCAATTCAGACTAGGCGACAATACTAGCTGTCAATTAATAAGTGGAGAACGTAAGCTTTCTTGATGCAATACATTTCATATCAATACGGTGAGCGCAGTAAGCGTAGCGCGTCAGTAAACAGTGACAAAATGCGGAGTGGGTGCCGCTAGAGTCGAACCGCCACATTAAGAAGACAGGTGCCCTTCGTGTTCTTCTTGTCTCTATGTCGTTTTGTTCTCACGCTATAACTATCGTCATGCCATACCAACTAGGCCAAGCTGCCACACTGTTGCTACCGTGTTTAATGTGAGGAGACCCTTCTTTTCTCCCCCTCATTTTCTCACAAAGAGTTCCCTTTGTTGGATATGGCAGCGAGAGTGAGAAGACCGAAGGAAGAGAGAGTCACTGGAAAAGCACCTGGTTGGCTATAGCCAGCCACGTTATAAACACAGTGACAACGAAGGAAAAAGAGAGAAGAGAGAGACAAAGCATACGGAGCACACGTGGAAATTCCCACTCACAAAAACGCACCTGCACGGACCAGTCGTCATCCGCAAGCACTGCACGAGGTCCGACTTGCCAGCGTCGCTTTCACGGCTCAATTTTTTCATCGCCGCGACAAGCAAGCCGACACGATGATGGCTGAGACACGCAGCGGAAGGGAATCTCTAGCGTCATCCGACTCGTCCTCGGAACCACCGGAAGGCTACGTTATCGTACTTACAGGATTTCCCGGTTCCTTCCTCAGAATGCGAGAGGTCGCGTTCGCGGACCCAATCGAGCCCGACAACATCTGCGTATTCTGCTTTACGGTACCCGGCTTCGCGCGGCCACTGCCGTGTCAGCACATCGTGTGCGATCAGTGTTCCCGCACCCGAGTCTTCGTCAACGAGGAGCAATGCCTCGGACACGGAAGCGACGAGACCTCAACCCACCCGCACGCTGAGTGTCCCATAGACGCGACACCAATCGACAGGACCTTCCTGGATGTCCAACCTTTCAGTATGGACCGCGTGCAAGAAGAGCTCGTGTTCTGCTTCCAGGCCAACTTGGGCTGTGAGTTCGTGGGCAAGCTGAAATTCCTCAAGTACCATTACTACTGCCACTGCCGCTTCGGCCCCAAAACATGCGACCGCTGCGGCAACGATCAAATCCCTGCAAACCAGCTCCTGCGGCACACACGGCTCTGCCGGCCACGTCGCTATTGGGTGTTTCGGAGGGTGCACCAGTGAATACCACAGTGTTGGACTTGACTTGCATGCAATGGACTTGACGTGCATGCAAAAAAGCGGTCTCCGAAGAACTGGATCCTTGAAGAGCCGGAAGTGTTTGGCCTGCAATGTTTTCTGTGTTGCTAGCTCTAGTTTTGTGGACACCCAATGACCGCGTCAATAAGCTTGTCCGAGACAGCGAAGCACTCGACGAGACCGTCTTGTTCCGCGACTGTGCCCTGTGTCCTGCCACTTATCTTCCGTTCCGGCTGGTCAACATACATCAAGCCTTGTGACCTCAGTTTCTTAAAGAGCATGACTGTGTTGTGCTTCCACGCATAGCTTCGTTTCCCGTTCACCTGACTGCTGAAGTTTCTCAAGTACCACTTGTACTACGATTGTTCATTTGGTCCCAGTATTGCATACCACAGTGAAGACAATTAGATTTAACTGCTCTAACACCTTCGAAAGATTGCGCAATCTCGGCGCGCACAGAAACTGCGCAAGAAGATGTACGACAATGCAACAGCTGCAGAAACCACTGACTGACTCCTCTACACCCCTCCCGAGTAAGACGATAGCCCTAGAATAACCGTGTTCAATTACCTAATAATGTGAGCTACGAATAAACAGAATTGTTGTCTTTTCTGTGCATACAATGGCTTGAGTCCTTATTGCAGACATATCGTCATGTGAACTGTCAGAATTTGCGAGTGACGGGAGGTTTGTATGGAATAAGGCACCAAACCAAATGGTTGGTAAAGTTTTAACGTAATGTCTGCGTACATTCAAATCTTAGCGCTCAACTTACTTCATCGTGAAATTGAAGTGTGTAGTAAGTTAGAGTCATTAATTACGTCGCAAGTCAATTCCAAGTGTTTGTTTCGGCAGCAGAACTTGATACGAAGAACAAAGGTGAGACAGACGTTCACGTCACTGTCCGTGTTCGTCTCATCTTTGAACCTCGTTTGAAGTGCTATTGCTGACACAAAGCTTAGTTATAAATCAGAAAGATCCATTTTATATCGTTTTAAAAAGGTAAGAATGACGTATGTTCATATTTTTTTTTCATTTTTATTCTGTGGTCGTTCACTATTAGTTATATTGATTTGTCTGCCAGTAGCAATGTGCTTAAGCATTTCGTAGAGGGTGAAAGCGAACTAAATTTTCACGCGGCGTTCTTTACCGTCCACTTATATGTTAACGAAAAGCCGCGCGTACACGTAAATTGCACATAGAAGTTTAAAAGTTGGTAGATGACAACATGCTAATATTATTGCTGTGTTGTTGGGACTAAGGAAGCCACAACAGCATTTCGAGACCTTCGTTTTTCGCTATCTATGGTTTAACCACGACAGGCTGCCTAGTAAACGCTATGCGACGGCTACGACGCACTTCCTATGACAATTTTGCATTTTAGCAAGCGACTTAATGGTCACAAGCTACCATCCAGACATCAAAATAAACCTTTGACAACGAGATTTACATGAAAATACGGCCACTCTATCCGGATCTCCGCGTGAGATGAGAATGTAAAAAAATGTTGTCAATACCTTGCACTCTTGAAGTACGCGCGAATAACAAGATCGAGAGCACAATAATTGCAACCGAAGCGAGGACCAGGGGCACAGCCATGTTGCCAGAAATCGCCACGCTGGCTTCTGGGCGACAAGCGAAATTTTCTAGTTTCCCAGAAACGGGCGACAAGAGTCGGCGACGGATGGGCCTCCGCCACAGCCAATCTTGTCGCGAGGAAATCGCGTGCATGCGTGTAGGGCTAAAGACTTTCGCCCCTGCGCTATCCTGAGCATGGTGGTTGTCGTTGCCGTTGAAGGGACAGTGGGAAGAAATGTGGATTTGACGTAGACAAACAAATTATGTTTCCACCTAAAAAGAAAAAAAAACATAAATTTTAGCCTTTCTTCACAAAGCATAACCCGTCGTCTGCAGCGAATGGTCTTCCATGTGCAACTGTCGAAATTCCACTTCTTTCACAAATGCTCACCCGTGCATTCGCAGTATATTGCCGCATGGAAATGGGACACTAGAAGCGCGTGGCCACCGGTAAATAGGTAGCGCGACTCGTGGATGCTCCTAAAAGCAACGTGTTGCATTCTGGTATACAGCGAGAGGCAGAACATCTACTGAGCAAGGTCGTTCCTGCTTGCCATCAACGAGGCGGCCGCGTGCACACTGACAACGTGCCTCTGCAAGGCACGCGTGCTGTGGCATGCTGACAGAAACTGAGGGTTTCCTAAAATTCTATAACTGATTATTATATACTAATAATGATATACAGTTCTATCAAATTTCTAATTAGCAAACTGTATGACCAAAGCGGCTGAGCATTGCACACTATAATAATGCGGCGCCTTCAGACGACGCTCTCGTTCTGCGCCTTTCGGTGATGTGTGACGTATGCGACGCGGAAGGCAATGACGTCTTATCCCATCAACATCAATGGAGAAATTGTCTGCTACACCCGCACACACAGGCTCTTGGGAGTCACATTCATCGAAATCTCTGCTGAATCCCCATGTCGCCACTCTGAAAGAGTGCCTAACTGCCATCTTTCAACTTTTCAACTTCCTTCGAGGGAAAAAGTGGGGCACGTCAGTACACGCATTGTTGCAGCTATATACACGGCATTGTCCTTGGGTTACCTGCGGTACAGATTGCCTGTTTTGACGAACACCTGCAAATGTAGCATAAGTACAATCGAAAACACCCCGTGTTTGGACCTGAGAGTTTGTCTTGTATTACCACGCCACGCATCCACAGCGGAGACCATCGCCATAGCCAAAGATCATCCGGCCACAGTGCACATTACTCTAAAGCTGCTTAAAGCGCATATTAGGCACCTTGCTCGCGCCCTTGCCCACAACCTCGCTTCGCTTCCAGAAGACCGACCGAGTGCCTCCTTCAGTAAAAGAGTGTTGAGTTACCATGAGTGCCTTCCAGCAGGCCACACACCTCTTGAATGTATCATGACAGCCCCTTGGTGTTTAGACCGTCCAAACGTGCGCTTGACAGTGCCAGGAGATCACAAAAAGGTGGATCTATCGACACCAGCTTTGAATCAGCTGACTCTACATATCCTGCACGAAGGATACACACACCGCGTTAAACTTTATACGGATGGTTCGACAAATGTTAGCGGATCTGCAGGAGCTCTGATCTTCCCAGCAAAAGCCGAAACCATCCAATTTCGAACGTCTCACAAAACAACATTGACAGCCGCAGAGCTCGCAGCCCACCGCTGTGCACTCCGCATGATTGATCAAGAAGCACCTCTAAAATGGTGCATTTTGACCGATTTGAAACCAGCTCTGTATTGTATTAGAACTGCGCTACGTCATGGACCGCAAAACTAATTGGTGCAGGAAACAAGATATCAGCAATTACTACAGAAAGGACATTATGTAACCTTTTAATGGTTACCAGACCACTGCGGAGTCATTCATAACGAGCATGCCGACGCTGCAGCAAAGAACGCTCACGAAAATGGCATGATGGACCCCATTCCACTGTCACCAAGCAAAGCAAAAGCAAGAATAATACTCTGGCGCACAATTTCACCAGGTCTTTTCGGAACACGCCCGGATTTCTATATACACACCTCTCTTCACCCTCTGGACCCATGCCTACGTCTTTTCATTCCATCTCTGTTGTCCAGATCAGAGACAACCGTTCTTTGTGGCTTGTGGCTTGGGCTGTTTTTTAAGAACGCCTTTGCTTGCCGCATCAGATGGTTAGAGACTGCTGGTTGTGATCATTGCGGCGTTGACGAAACCATCGAACATATTTTGTGTGAGTGCCCTCAGTACAACAGTCAGAGACAGTCCCTGTAAGCAGTGTTTGCTCGCCTCGACGATTAGCCTCTCTCCGAAAAATTAATTTAGGAATACCGCTAGGATCGAGCTTCCCGGCAAAAAGCGACGAAAGCCCTTCTGAAGTTTCTGCGATCAACCCGCCTCGTCGAACTTCCGCGACGTTTAAGTGTGTTAGTGTGTTTTCGCTTCCATCCCCCTCTTTTTCTCTCATTATCTTTTCCTTACTTTTCTGTCTCCTATTTCGCAATCCTCAGAACAGGTTAGCAAACCAGACACTTGCTTTCTGGTTAACCTCCCTGCCTTTCTTCATATCATATCTCTCTCTCTCTCTCTTTCTCTCTCTCTATGCTCTGTATGAAACAGGATCCCTCTCTGCCTTTCTTCATACCATATCTATCTCTCTCTCTCTCTTTCTCTCTCTCTATGCTCTGTATGAAACAGGATCCAGCTACAAACTTGCGCTTTACCTGTATTCGCATACATGATAAACATAAATATCCGCATAAAATTGCAGTCAGCGCGACAAAAAACAAAACAAAAAGAAACAGTCACTGTCCAGTTTTCTGCGACATGCAATCAGTTTATTTATTATGAATGTCGTTCGGACAATCCGCGAGCTGCCGTCGATGAATAATCGCAGAAACTGGTGCGTCCTTTCATGCCAATAGGTTCTACGAAAGTCTATATACCACGCAGAATGATGGCATGCAGTATTTCCTGCTCAGGGCGAAGCAACAAAATTTTAAGACATTGTTTTAATGTTGCACGAAGACAGCCCTGTGAGTGGTTCTTTGATTTTTTCTCGTGAGAAAAAGCACGAAATCAACTTTTTACAATACTGTGTCGATGCTATCGTGTCTGCTTCTAACGCGCAAGCTCTTAGCTGGATCTTGCCTCGTACTCACACAGCATGCGTGCCACACTCCCGAAAGTCGCCCAACAAAAGCGCCGCCTGCTCGCCCCGCAATATAAGTATAGTGTGCACTGGTGACCTGTTCTGGTCGGCATGTAAAAGCGGGGGAGCCTAGCAGTGCCAGGGTGTGCACATGGTAAACTATAGAGGCTGGCACGTTGGCGAAAAGAAGGAGCAGTCCTTCTCCGTATGTATTGCCACTCACTCTCCTTATACCACAAGGTTCCACGAGCTCCTTCGAGCTGCGTTACATGTACCGGCAATCATGCACACCATATATCAATCCGTGAATACTGTTTAAGTGCATTTCAAACTATGTATTTCATAAGCTTAAGTTCCACTTGCATGAAACGAACGAGAAGAACAGACGTGAAACTAAAATGAAACTGCTCAGTCGCACTCGAAAGCTTCGACCTCGGATCACTATGATGTCTCTTTTGCCATCCAGGATGGATAGGACAAGGGCCACTTGCTCGGTAATCAACGGGTCATCAGTGTGGACCAACGCGCTCTCGGTGATGTGCTGTTTGCAGTTGACCACGACGGCGGTGAAAGCGTGACCCCCACGGTACACTGCCGCGCGTCCAGGAAGCTGCCTTTTCTTATTTCTGAAACCGAAGCATTTCCGTTCATTTCTTACTTGCCCTAACATAAAAACGTCGGATACAACTACGCTTTGTCGTGGTTTTGCCCTAAGTGGGTGCTTCATGCTCCCGCTAACAGCCGCAGACCATTGCTCTCTTAAAAGCAAATACCTCGATATTATTATGCTGTCACCAACTCAGATGAGTACTAGAGAAATCGGAAATGTAAAATTCAGGAGTAGGGTAAACAAGTGAACAAGAGAGGTAATATAGTAATCGTGTTTCTAACGTTTTGCGCGAGAACGAGTTGTTCATCGTGCATGTCAGCCAAACATTACAGATGAGCGGCAGATCGGATGAAACATCCACAGTAGCCTTGGGAGATAGAACAATCAAGATAGTTTCAAGAAACCACGAGTTATATCACTAGCAGAAGACTCACAACGGAAGCCGACCTTTAATTGTGCAGCAAAACATTTTCGAGTTGTTATACGCGGAACTAAGTTCATATAAACGAGCCTTGGCTAGTCACAAAGGGTGCGATGGTGCAGGTGCAAACAGAACGGTCAGTCTGTCTCAGCTCCAACATTTGTGTAACAAAGTTATAACAGCAAATGGACGACATCATAACGGGGTCGTGATGCTTGACGAAAGCAGCAGTCGGCGTTTTCAAGACTAGACTTTTTTTTTTTCATTTTGGCGCGCTGTTGATGTTAGCGCGAACAGAATGTCGGCTGTCGATATTCTACCAAGAGGTACAGCGTGTCGCATTTTATACATGTTTTATTTTTTAATTATTTACTTCAAAGTATATTTCAGGCCCAATGGGGAGCGTTGATTAGGAGGCAATATGTCAAAATCATATACACACGTATATAAAATTGCCAACATTGCAAAAGAACAAAAACAATCGCAAAATAATAAATTAAATTGAAAGCATTTTAGTTCGACATGCGCTGCACAAAAGATGCGCGCCAGGGAAAAGTAAACGAAAGGGTGCGTTTCTTGGGCACAAGAAAGGAAGCGCATACAAAGCACAGTCTTCGAGTACATAGCTGCGGCTAAACTAAAAACAAATTCATAAGTTAAGAAATGGACAAAATGAAAAACACGACCACAAAAGATAAAAAAAGATACATTTAATACAGTTGGTACCCAAGATTCCAACATTATCGCCGGTGGCCGTATAAGCTCTAGACTGCGCTCTACGCTCAATCTTATAGGGGCCCTACAACGCTGTTTAAGCATGGTGAGAAAACGCTGCCGATCGCTAGTAGAGGCTCTCGACAACACGCGAGCCAAATAATATAGAGCAGAGAATTCACAATAAATTATCAAAATCAGCTAAAACATTGTTTTCTCTTCTTTCGAGAAATCATGCAATATATGCCCCGCCGCGGTGGTCTAGTGGCTAAGGTACTCGGCTGCTGACCCGCAGGGCGCGGCTTCGAATCCCGGCTGCGGCGGCTGCATTTCCGATGGAGGCGGAAATGTTGTAGGCCCGTGTGCTCAGATTTGAGTGCACGTTAAAGAACCCCAGGTGGTCTAAATTTCCGGAGCCCTCCACTACGGCGTCTCTCATAATCATATAGTGGTTTTGGGACGTTAAACCCCACATATCAATCAATCAATCATGCAATATACTCAAAAATCGCACGTAGCAGCGCCATCTATCAGAAATCAGCTCATTTAAACATGGCGCGCTGGCTCGTTACAGAAATCGCCCTTGGAGGCCGCTAGATGTCCACACGTGCGTACCTGTACCCCAAATCAGGAGGTACAGAGAGACATGGGATGGACATAGTTTGAGTGCAGGGAAGCTAGCAGCTAGGTAGAACTTGAGGAGCAATTGAGAAAAATGGGAGAGGAGCGTTGGGCTAGGAAAGTTTTCAGTTACTAGTACATGAAGAATGTCGATACTGAATGGAGGAAACGAACTCAAAAACTGTCAAGCAAGTAATAAGACAACAGCAGATTACCAAGCCGAAAGGAAACATCGGTTAAAAAGAAGGTGAAGGAAACAGAGAGGGACATGTGGGAGATGGGAATGCTTACGAAATTATCAATGGAGGCCTACCGAGCTTTTAACCAGGAAATTGCAAGGGAAAATATTTACGATGATTCTCGGGGTAGTTCTCTGCTCTTCGTGGCTAGAACGAAGTATTGCGGACCACGATTTGCCGAGCAAACCATGAAGGCCCAGAAACGGCATGTAGTGCGTGCGGAGAGGAGGAGAAAACGGCTGAACATTTCATAATTTCTGTAAAGAACTCCCTCTTATAGTCGAAGATAATCGCGCCGAATTTTTCAAAGCATTCAGGTTTAGGGACAGTGAAGGCAAAATAGACTTTAAATGGGTAGAAATGACCAGGAGGGGGCTAACTGATCGGTGGCTGGAATCGAGGCACGCGTGAAATTCAATCCATAACACACAGTGATAGCACTTAACTTTATGACTAGGGGGCGTGTGCCACCGCCCGATCTAAAGGTCACAGCCGGATACATCCATCCATGCGTGCTTGATCTTACTGAAAGAACCGCGTATTCGAAGAAAGAAAAGTGCTCAAGGTCATAAGGCGTGCGTGAAGTTTTTGTTTGCCCCTTCCATTTTTCCCTGTTTAGCTTCCACTGCTTTCGTCGGGACAAGGAAAGAGAGAATGCGATTCCAACGTGTGACAAATCTTGGCAACTCCGCGTCTACTCGATTGATTGCTAAAATATATACTGCGTTGAATTCATGAGGAAATACGCTTTTCCAGTGGATCAATTCAATGGTTACTCAAAAAAGTGTCTCAGGGCCCCTTTAAGCTATGTATTTTCAGGCTCAAGTATGACTTGAACAAAAGCAAAGAGAAGAACACCCGCCAACCAAAATGAATCAGCTTAAGGGGACACTAAACTCAACTATTAAGTCGACGTTGATTGTTGAAATGGCGGTCCAAAAACCTCGTAGATTTACTTTTGTGCTATTGAAGGGCCTATTTTGAAATAAAATCACGTTTGAATGCTCCGCATTGGGTAAGCACACTTCAAATTACCCGCCTCAAGAAGCGGACCGACCAGAACATCTCACGTCACTTTTGCCATGCACAACGTTGGCTGGCTTTACTGCGCTAGTAGCAGCACAGCGAAAGCAGTGGGAGCCACAACAGCAGAAACGGTCATTGATCAATTTCCCGCCATTGGCTTCGAGATTGCAGACGCTTTTGTTTCAACTGCGCCCCGCTAGACGGCCCGACCTGTCCCATGTAACCACGTGAAAATCGAATTTTTGAACCACTCGTGCCATTCTCCGTAATAACTATCGGTGGTTCTTTTTTCCACGTATAAAACAGAAACAAGCAACATTTTATTGCGCCTCTTAATGCACGGAAGGTCCTTGATTTGGTCCAGTTAGATCAATTACTAGTGATTATTTGTAGGTGGTCCGTCTGATGTCATCGGGATCATTTTGACAACGTCCTACAGCGGCGCTTGTGTTGTTGTGCATTTACCTTAATTTATAGCTAAGTTGGGCACTGTCTTTGATAACATTGTCGTTTTAGATGTTGTCTTACATAGAACTATCAGTCTGACGTAAATTGTTATTCGACTTTAGTGTCCCTTTAAAACAGTAAAAAAAGATGTCATTTCGGATTTACTATCGAAGGTCTTGTTTCAAATAAAAGGGGTCAAGCGAAGCACGCTTATGTCCATTTGGTACATTAGCATGTGGCGATGAGTTACGTGCGGAAGCCAAAAGTGAGTTGGCAACACCAAGATGGGGGAAGGGTCGGCGGAGGGGGATGGTATAGGAAACTGCTGTAGGACACAACTCAGGAAGCTAGGCGAAGCCGCGCTCGGAAGCGTGGCAGCTCATCACCTCGATGACTAAAGAAATAGTCCTGCTCTTGCTCTCGGCAAGGTTAACTGCACGTGGGGTCATCAGCCGTGCGACTCATGATGTCAGTCTGGAGAGAGAAAAATAATTAAAAGGAAGAGACAGGGAGGTTAATGTCAGTCTGGAGTACATGCTAGACCTGGAGTACATGCTAGACCATTGGTGCCGACTTGTGTGCATCCGCCTTTGAGGGGGTACTGCCGCTGACTTCTAGAGTTGTTACCGACAACATTCGTGTGACAGGCTCTGCTGACTAAAATAAAAAAAGAATGGCAAGGAAAAGTGTACGCACACATATATTTTGCTTTATTGTCAGCTTGCCCCGCTACTAACCATTGTCACACGTCCAAGATCAAATGAGCCGAAAGAAGAAATTTAGTATGGACAAGTGGTCGATACCTGAACAGGCGTATTTCTCTCTTTGCAGCGGTGAGTACTGAAGAACGACACTGCGGACCACTAAGGAATTCAGCATCAAAAATGAAGTTCAGCACGTGCTGTGCGAATAGTTGGCGGCCTTTTAGAAGCTCATGGCTGAAGAGGGAGAACGAACCGAAGAAAGGCGCACAAAGAGCCGTCATCTTGTACGCTTTCTTTTTTTTTTTTTTTTGTAAAACTTGCAGCTGGGTGAGTTGGGTCATATTTCAATGTAAACGTGCGCAAATGAAGACAAGATCCCTGTCCCATATTTTTTGTGTCCTCGTCTTTATTTGGGCCGTCCAGTTTATCTTGTACGCTTCTTTCACCAGTGTACTGTTCATAATCGTGTGACTTTACGGGGATAGTTGAGATCAAGCAGCACACTTCTTTAGCAGCGTATAGCACTCGCAAACTTCCTGCGTTCAGCGCTGATTCACACGTTCTTTGTCATTTCATGACTGCGCTATCTTTTTCTGTTGTTTTTTTTTTATTTAGCAGTGGGGTATTCACTACGCAGGAGCGATGCCACCTAAAGAAACTTCGTCAAAGCCTGAAAGCTTCTCGCGTCACGTGTCGTGAGTGGGCGGACGCATCAGTCGCGCGAGCTCGATAGTGAATTACCTTTTGTCGATTACAATTTTTGTTATATTAGTGATGAACGTTCATGTCCCTAAAAACATCCGACGTTTCAAAACATAAATAATTGATTGATATGTGGGGTTTAACGTCCCGAAACCACCACATGATTGTGAGAGACGCCGCAATGGAGGGCTCCGAAAATTTCGACCACCTGGGGTTATTTAACGTGCACCCAAATCTGAGCACACGGGCCTACAACATTTTCGCCTCCATCGAAAATGCAGCCGCCGCAACCAGCATTTGATCCCGCGACCTGCGGGTTTTAAAACATAAATAGGCGTAACACTTCATTCTGCTTTTGTACTTTCTTTTATTCCAAGTACTCGTGCACTAATTATTGGCAAGCGCTTCAAATTCATTTTTTTCTGGACTTGTCTTCTCCCATGTCAGGAACGACGTACAGGGGGGGGGGGGGGGGCATCTATTTTTCCTAGGCCATTATCCCATGTGTTCTATGGAAGGGTGGTTTGGAAATTTTTTTACCACAGCTGTACCCCTCTTTCGAGGCGGAATTATCTTGAGCTATAGGTGCCAGTTCAGTCGAGTACACAACTTGAAGCTCTAGTACTCGCTGAAGATGGTTCAATTCAACAAATATTGCAATTGCTGGGGTTTTCTGTCCCAAAAGAGCGATACTATTATGATGGCCCTGCCGCGGTGATCTAATGGCTAAGGTACTAGGCTACTGAACCGCAGGTGTCGGGATCGAATCTGAGATGCAGTGACTGCATTTTCGATCAAGGCTCAAATGATGTAGGCGCGTGTGCTCAAATTTGGGTGCACGTTAAAGAACCCCAGGTGATCGAAATTTCCGAAGCCCTCCTCTTTGGTGTCCCGGAGGAGCTTATTTTAAAATAAGATCAAGTTTTAGCGGGCCTCGTTGTATTGGCGCACTTCAAAGCACCCGCCTCAAGAAGCGGACCAACTCACGTCACTATTGCCGTGCACAACGTTGCCCGGCTTTAGTGCGCCCTCGCCGACACTATATAGTAGACAGAACGAAAGCAGCGGGAGCCACAGCAGCAACAATTGTCATTGATCGATTTCCTCCGATTGGGTCCAAGATGGCGGACGTGTTTTGGTTCAGCTATGGTGGCTAGAAGGGGCAGTGTGACAGGCACCATATGCGAGCAATGGGAAAGAGGCGCGCAAAACTGGAATGTCATTTTTTACGCCGCTAGGGGTGCAGCCGTCGTCGGGAGCGTGCCGGAGCCTCACTGCGACAGCCAGCCCCATGCATTTGACACTGTGCGCAAGCTGCCACTCGAGCAAGTTTTGTGTGGCTCTAAACGTGCAGCTGTGTTTGTGTGACTCCTGGACGCGCACCATGTGAACGATCCAGGGTAGCGGCGCACTTTTACTGTGGCACCAAAAGCAGGTACGTGTTTTGGGCCGGGCTGCTGAAGTGGGTAAAAAACGTGTCCCGAAAGAGTGTGGCCGTTTCAAGCTCTCAAATGCGCACTTCGACGAGAGATTTGCGCCCGTAATATAAATAAAAGGTGACAAGAACCTAACGAACAACTACGTCGTTGGTGCACGGCACTTCGAGGACACGTTTACAGAGAACTTATCTTCATGTCGTCAATGGTGAGGCAGTTGAAATTCCACGCGATCAGCCTAACAGAAGACGCTGTTCCTACAGTCTTCCAGGATGCGAGAAAAATGCCAATTAGAAAAAAAGGAGAGAAACCGGTGTGAACAAGGTGAGCCCCTAAAAAAAAGGATGACTGTAAAGCAGCAGCAGCAGCCTAAAGAAAAGTGAACAACTATCAGAAGAACAGCTTCGAACAGAATCTGGCTTTACCGCAGCCGTTAACACTGACACGGCAGAAGTGGAGCCGCAGAGTGAAGGCAGTGCTGAATATGTGTACCGCAACATCAGGCCTCCTAACACAAGCTGGAACAAACTATTGTTTCTCACTGAACCTAGGACCGTCAATTTCGGCCTTCGCGAATTTGAAGGTGCCGAGTTGGGTCACCTACTGCTGCCGAAATCGGTAAAGTTCGAGCAGTCCGGTGAGGAAGTTCGAAAATGAAGTTGCTCTATTTTGCTAAGGGGCAAACTGCAGCAAAAACGCGATGTTGCCTCACCAGATGAGGCACAGTTGGCGCTGAACAGTGCACATTATGTCATTTTATGTGCTGTCTGTGGTATTATGAAACCGAACAACGCTGGAAACTATGAACATTTTGCTGGCTCGTACTTTTCTTCTAAGTGCAGCCTTACGTGTGTAAGCAAGGGTATTTGCATGCACTGCAAGTATCTACGAAAGATCTTGCCAAATAAGAAGTCAAGAAAGAAGCGTGGTGTTTTAGTTACACGATTTCCAAGGCATGAAAACACACGCCACCATCTGCTAGCTGCTGATGGTTTGTTTTTTGCCCTGTGTTGAACTTCTCGCTGTGCTCAACTTATATACTATAAGATGTTATATAGTTATAAACTATTTTTGCAGCACCGGCTGGATCCATCGTACAAGCATTTTTTTTACACAGCCAGAAACACTTTTTGGACATGGATATTCTAAGTTGTAGTAGAATGACCACAATTTAGTGTCGTTACATGCACAATATATAAAGGTTAGGAAAATGTAGCCTCTTTTGAAACATTCAAGTTAATAGGGATTTTTATAATAGAACACCGCGATCCCTTGCAGTGTGGTCACTGCTACTGCGCATGCGTCGTAACGTGAGTCGGCTTTCGCGTTCGCAGACCACACGCAGAAAATAAAAAATTGCATGCGGCGATCGCGGCCCGCATGTGGCCCGCAAGCGCTGGTTTCGAGGCGACAGTGTCGCTGCGATCGTGCGTTGCGGTGCAGCAGGGCAAACGCTATTCTAAAACTCATATATGGCGCCCGCTGCGCTTGAAAACGGTATTCTAAAACTCCCTAATGATAACTACTGGGGTTTAACGTAACGAAACCACCGTATGATTATGAGAGACGTCATATTGTAGGGCTGAGAATTTTGACCACCTGGGTTTCTTCACCTGCCCATAAATCTCGGCACACTGGTTTGAAGCATGTTTGTCTCCATCAAAATGCGGCTGCTGCAGCTCGGATTTGATCTGGCGACGTGCGGGTGAGCAGCTCAGTGTTTTAAACACAAGACCAACGCGGCGGGTAAACAAAGCACGAACAGCAAAAAAAAAAAAAAAGGTAGGCGCGTTTTTATATATATATTGGATGGCCGCTAACTTGAAATTTACAAAAGAAACACTCGCTGGCCTCCGTCACCCACCCTTCACCTCGCCCCCTTAGCGCACACTTCGCGCAGAAAGTGGCAACAGAACAAAATTGCTCACTTGCATAATATATAAGAAATTGAGCGTGCTCTTTGAACTTTAAACAACGAATCTAGTAGTACAACATACACTTAGATTTCTAATATGAAAATGGATATTTATTGTGATTTGCCTTTGGCAGTATTCAATTGTGTGTGAAAAGTTAATCTTTGAATGCATGCCGCTCAATCTGCGAGTAGCCGTCAGTCGCGCTCGAACAACCCCGCTGAACACGCTCGCGACGAGCGTAGCGCCACCTAACGCCGCCGCCATGCATGTTTTATCACCCGTATGTGCACCTGCTGGCCCCTGCCCATCACACTGCACTTCTAGCCACCATATTTCAACAGCTTCCCGCTAGATAGCATGACCTGTTCAGTGTAACCAGGCAAAAATTGAATTTTTGAACCACTCGCGCCATTTCCCGGTGTAATGCTCGGAGGTTCTCTTTTCCATGAAAAAAACAGAAAAAAACAAGCAGCATTTTATTGCGTGTCTTAACCCACGGAACTTCTTTATTTAGTGCAGCTATATTGATTACTAAGGACTAATTGTAGGTGGTTCGTCTGACGCCATCGGTATCATTTCGAGAATGTCTTACTGCACCGCATGCATTTATGTGCATTTATTTACTTTTATTTCTCGGTAAGTACGGCACTGCTACTTATAATATTGTCGTTTTAGATGTTGTCATACATAGAGCTTTCACTCTGACGTAACTTGTTATTTGACTTCAGTGTCCCTTTGTGGCCCCTACCCAGGTAGCACAAAACATTAAAGTGACGTATTTTTGTTGCGAATGTTGAAGTAACGTTTTATGTTTGTTTTCCGACAACGTTGTCTGAACAATTCACATGAAACATATAACGTTCTTTGTTGTATGTAAAACGTTATATATATATATATATATATATATATATATATATATATATATATATATATATATATATATATATATATATTAAAAATACACTGTTAAAATAACGTTGAATGGGAACATTAGTGCAACATTCAAACAAAACATTGAACATTCAATGTTATATTTCAAACATTAAAAAAATATTGATATGGCACAAAGAATTAACGTAACAGGTAAGCATTCCAGTAATGCTCATGTAATATTTTACCATCATTATTTGGCGAAAATGCCCATTAACCAAGAAATTTTAAAACTTATAGCTGCAGAAAAATACTTCATGATGTACAGAGAAAACATTAAATTTCATTTAAGAAATGAAATTGGTTTTTGATAAGTGACACCAGATAATGATAGTCACAATAACATATAGTGCAGTCAATCTGTGGCTATTCTTCAATTGATATTGCAACTATTCTATGCATGCTTATGGACTCGTTTTACTGCTTAAAATGTCATGCACAGCTGTCATTTGGCCATGCAATTGTAGTAGCTTTCAAGTTCCTCACACTGTGGTATATATAACAGTGATGTGTGAGAAACATACGTACATATGTACTTTAAAGTACATATGTACTTTAATAGCCAAACTACCATGGACGTCGGCATGAATGAGTTAAGTCTTGGAGGGGGGGGGGGTCGCATTGCGGTAGGGGAGTGCTGGTGTGGCTTGGGCAAATGATGCTTTAAATGTGCGTGCCCCTGCTGATTTCCAAGAACACTGGTGAATCACAAAAGGTTGGCAAAACAGTAATGCAATTTCTTTATTGAGGTCCCGATTCCTTACATGCGGGAGTGAGCCAAACAATTATTGTAAATAAAACAAAGATTCTTAGGCTTCGCTAAAGCTATCCAAGCTTTAATGATGGTGATACTTTTGGAAAGACCGTTCCAGTCCAGGGTGGTCTAGCAAAGGAACGACAGTGGGTCACGGTGCAAACAAGAGATAGGTCGACAGCCTTGTGGTAATGTGTGTGAACTGAAGCATGATGAGCAGTTTGGAAGCTATATTGAAATGTATGCATTCGGTACTACAAGTACATTTAAGTGATCGTGCATTGCAGGTATACATTATTCCAAGTGGTGTACGCTTATATGATGTGTTGATTGCTCAAAAAAGGTAAGTTGTGTTTAGTAGTGAATTTCGTTTCGCCTTCATTATTACGGCTTTGTGGTATCGCATCCAGCCTGAAGTTGGCTAAGACGAGGTCTGCGCATGTTCCCCTAGTGGTTTCTGGTTGTTTTCAGTCATACAAAATGGATCTTAGAGCATATCGAGACGTCATATATATACTCCACAAGTCGGTCGTTATCCGTGATCATCACTGCCATCATTTTTATGTCATAATTTCTAGCGTTGACGTCGGCACGACGCCAACGCCGCCAACCGACAACCCTCTATACCTTAAGGAGCTTAGCCCCTAAAAAAGTTCGCAGATCCCACGTAGAGTGGGAGTCGATTATATGCGAATCACGAATGAGAAATGTTGGTATATCATCATTTTAAAATCAGCACAACGTTGCGAGGTGGAGGTAAATGATGCCGTCCATGACTTCCGTGTCACGATTATCATGTTTGTATGCGTCGTTTACCTCCGTCATCTATTCGCATCACGTGATACTAAATTTAGTATATTTGAAGCTCGCGAAACGGCCGTGAGCATGCTATGAGTGTGGTATGTTATGTTCTTACATGACACGCGTGTTCGGATTATCATGTTTGCACCAGTCATATATTTCGTCATCCGTTGACGTCACGTAACATCAAATTTAGTATATGTGGAGCTACCAAAACGGCCGCGAGCGCATCATGAAGGGCCCAATCTACTCCGATGTAGCGTTGACGCGCGCGCACGCTGGGCACAGTGGCGCTACCTTTGCAAAACGCGCGCACTCTATAGTCTGACGCCAGGCACGACCAGCGTCCGTCGGCGTGGCCCGACGCCAACCGGCGCCAAGTGCGACATGCTGCATTTCGCGCGGATGCGTTACCCAGACAACACTGCGTCTACCTCTTTTCGTGACCAAGAGCGCCGGACGCGCTCAAAGGCGCATGCGTCAAAGCAACGAAGCGCGGCGCGTGCCTGCGAGTATAGGACAGGACCGGCGCCTGGCATGGCAACGCCGGCGTGCCGCGACGAAATGAACGCCGGCGAGCACGCGCACCACGTCCCATCTAAATGTATCGGCACCTTGACTGTGGCATGTAGTCATGTTCTCTCTTGACACGCATCTCATGATTATCATGTTTGCACCAGTCCCATACCTTCGTCATCCATTGGCGTCACGTAATACCAAATTTGGCATATTTGAAGCTAGCGAAACATCCAAGAGGGCATCATGAGGGTAGCATGTAGTCATGTTGTTACATGACATGAATCTCATGTCTATCATCTTCTCACCAGTATCCTGCCTTCGTCATCCATTCACGTCCCGTAGTACCATACTTGGTATAAGTGAAGCTAGCGAAACGGCCGCCGGCGCATCATGAGCATGGCGTGTAGTAATGTTGTCACATGAAACGCAACACATGACTATCATGTTTCCACCAGTCACGTACCTTCGTCATCCATTCACGTACCGTAATACGAAATCCGGTATATGTGACGCTAGCGAAACGGCCGCCAGCGCATCATGAGCGTGGCATGTAGTGATGTTTTTATCTGACACGCATGTCATGAGTTTAATGTTAGGGTCTGTCGCTTGTGTTCGCCTTGCAATCATTTCATACCATACCAAATTTGCAACATGCCACGTGAACGAAACTACCGCAAGAGCTGCAGGAACATGACATGTAAATCATGACATTCATGACATACGTGTCATGATTTTCATGTTATGACTAGTTGAATATGTTCTTCATACAGTCATGTTAAGTCATACCAAGTTTGGTATCGATACCAATATCGAAATGACCAGGTGAGCTAAACGTCGTAGGGGGTAGATAGATAGATAGATAGATAGATAGATAGATAGATAGATAGATAGATAGATAGATAGATAGATAGATAGATAGATAGATAGATAGATAGATAGATAGATAGATAGATAGACAGACAGACAGACAGACAGACAGAAAGACAGACAGACAGACAGACAGACAGACAGACAGACAGACAGACAGACAGACAGACAGACAGATAGATAGATAGATAGATAGATAGATAGATAGATAGATAGATAGATAGATAGATAGATAGATAGATAGATAGATAGATAGATAGATAGATAGATAGATAGATAGATAGATAGATAGATAGATACGCTCAAAGTCGCCGAAGCTCGCTAAGAAATACTTCGCATTTAAAAGAATGAGCAGGAAACGAGCGCGCGCATGATATACCTTTTGCATCATAGTCACCTTGTCTCGCCGCTGACCACAGTCACACGACCAAGATCAAAACCTTGCCGAAAGAGGAAACTGTGCATTGGCAAGTGCAGAATACCTGAACAGACGTATTTCTCTCTTTTGAGGCAACGAGTGCTGAAGGGCAATAAGGCGTTGGCCCTGAGACGTTCAGCGCGTTGAACGAATCTCAGTACGTGCTGTGGGAATAGTTGGCGGCATTTTCGAAGCGCTCAGCTGCGCGAGCCAAAGGAAGGCACACACAGAGCCGGCCGTCTTGCACGCTTTTTCTTGCCCCTGAGTATATAGTCGTGCGAGTTTACCGGGTAGTCAAGATTAGCAGACGCACTTGTCAAGCTGTATAGCACTCGCAAATTTCCTGCTGTCAGCACTTAGTCACACAGTCTTCGTGATTTTAGTGCTGTGCGGCCTCTATTTATTTCTTTTTTGATTCCGCTGAACATCATTCACTGTGCAGAAAACGATATACGCCCGAACTTATCAGTTAACAACAAGCGTAAAACCTCCATAAAATATTTTTTCTTGTGGTCTATATAGGCAACCCAAGACGTGGTATCTTGAAAAAAAGCCATCTTTAAAAAAAATGGGCTATTTGCATGTTCGTTATATGTATTTCTAATAAACGAGATATTGTTATTAAGGTGAATGACTGCTTTTTCGGGGCGCATCGGCCATGTCTTTTTCCAAAACGCGTGAAGTCATGTGAATTTTCTTGTTTTGAATGTATGCGATGCTTCAGATAAGCGCCCAATTCGTAGCTCCCGAACTGGCAGCAGATCTTCAAACCGGATTGAACGCTTTCAAGAATATTACACCAGGCAAGGCTCCACGAGCACATTCTCGTCTTTTATTGATCCACATCCCCCCCAAACCCCTCTTATGCTCCCAGCATCTTTCGAACTTCTAGGCCCCTCTCAGCATTCAGCGCAACTATAGCTCAGCATTGCGCAGTGCTTCCATTGCACTTCACGCATGCAGCACGGCGCCGCTATACCATTGTGGCACCTACACCCCCTCAAAGCCCTTCTTACAATTCCTGGCCTCCAAAATAAGAAGTCTTCGCATCTAGCCCTGCAACAGGCCACATTTCTCTTCCTGCGAGAGAAGCACAACGGACGCCTTTGCATTTACACCGTGTCTTTAGTAGGCTCAGCAGGGCCGGTGGTTATTCCCGCGAGGCACATCACAATGAAATTTATGGCATCCCATTTGACGTCGTCGATACCTGCAGAACTCGCCACCATACGTGCAGCTCTTGAGTTTATAATTGAAGAAACTTCGCGAAGTTGGCCTATCTTCTCGGACTTGAAGGCAGCTCTTTAATGTCTTATGTCACCCTTTCACCAAGGACCTAATGAACAGTTAGTAGCTGAAATAAGGCTTCTTCACCACCAAGCAATCCAGAAACAGCACATCCTATAGTGCATCAGTGGATACCAGGTCATCGCGGTATATGTGGCGATGACCGTGCAGATGAAGCCGCTAGATCGACACATGACGCTACCCAATACCCAGCCATACCGTTCTCAAGAAACGACGCAGCTACAAGACTTCGTTCGCTTGCACGTGATCTCACGCTGGTACTGTGGAACTCGACAGAATTCACAAACGCACGCCTGCATAACTTCGATACCGATCTGCAGCCTCATCTTCCCTCAGAGATATCTCGAGCTGAGGAGACTCTTCTATGCCGCTTGTGGCTTGGAGTGGCCTTCGCGAACGCATACTCCTATCTCTTTGGAATGGCGAGCTCTTCTACATACACTTACTGCAGCTGCGAAGAAACCATCGCGCACCTTCTATGTCAGTGCACCTATTTCAACGCGAATATACAAGAACTCACCGCAGCTCTGGATAGACTGGATGATCGGCCTTTGTCGGAACACAGGATTCTAGGTCATTGGCCGAGCCCATCCTCAACCAAGAAGGCTTTGATCTTTACTACGCTTTTTGCGGACAACTGGCCTCAGAGACAGACTTTAGTGTCTTATACTCTTTGATGTTGCCTTTTCTTTGTCGCTATTTTTTTGTAATTTCTCTCTGTCTCTTCGCAACATTTCTTTTTACCATCTTTTATTCCCCTCACCC